>NC_068456.1:4352715-4652715 GCF_023373465.1 Oncorhynchus keta
TGAGAATGAATGGATAGGGGAGGAAGGGCATTGAGAAGGAATGGATAGGCGAGGAAGGGCATTGAGAAGAAATGGATAGGGAAGGAAGGGCATTGAGAATGAATGGATAGGGATGAAGGGCATTGAGAATGAATGGATAGGGAGGAAGGGCATTGAGTGCGTCTGCGTGTGAGCGCGTCCGCGTGTGTGTGAGAGAGACACAGAGAGAGCGAGAAAGAGAGAAAGAGGTTGGCAATATGTCTAAAAGGAAATGGAGTGGAGTGAGTATGGAATGGAGCTCAGTCGTTTAAGATATCCCACCACCGCTCAGTGTGTGCGTACAGCAGCCATCCACACGCCTCGGAAATAACAATAGGAACAGCGCCAGCCCTGCCTGTCTCTCTATCACATTTACTACTAACGCTTCAGAGCGCTCTAGAATATATATATATATATATATATTTTAAACACACAGACAAGTTTCTTCACTTATATTGGACTGTGCTTTTGATAGGCTTGGTGTGTGTGTGTGTGGGGGGGTGAGTGTGGGTGTCGGTGTTTGTGCATGTGTTTCTAATGGTCTTTGTTAGTTGTGCCTGTGTGTCCTCTTCTCTCTGCCTCGCCCTGACAGATTAGTGAGTGTATTGGATAGCAGCATTACTGTATGGAGGGTACGTGATAGGGCTAAATGAAAGCTGTGTGTTGTTTAGCACTCGTTAGGTCATCTTTATGAGGGCACTGAGACTAATGTGTATTTCCTCCTCGTCTTGCTTGCTGGGATGGAGAATTAAATAGCAACTGTGTGGGTGTGGGTGTGGGTGTGGGTGGGTGTGTTTGTGTGCGCCTGCGTGCGTGCATGGGGGTTTAGGGAGGAGATATATTGAGAGCTAAAGAGGAGGGGTGGAGAGGAGAAGAAGAGAGGAGGAGGAGAAGAGAGCAGAGGAGAGGAGAGGAGAAGAGGGGAGCAAAAGAGAGAGGGAGGAGGAGGAGGAGGGAGGAGAGGTGATAATACAACTATATAACACATCGACGAGGCCAATTTACCTGCTGACAGCTAGAATGAGGTGAAGAATACTGCAGGAGAAAAGAGATGCTGGAGGTAATACAGTAGGGATTGTTTTTCCTCTCCTCTCGTTGTCGTTCTCTCGCTGACACAATGTCATCAGGCCTTAGTCACTCCACATGGGTCATTTCTCTTTATCTGTCTCTGTTTCTCTCTCATTCTCTGTGGTTCCTTCCCTTGTTTTCTTTTTTCTCCTCTCATCCTTCCCTATATACAGTATGACACCTCATCAATACATCCACGAGAAGGAGAATCTTTAACAAACATGCCTCCAGAGAATAATGTGTGTGCGTGCGTGTGTGTGTGTGTGTGTGTGTCTGCGCACCTTTTACTAGTGCTTTCTCGGGATCTTCCCTATGACTGCCCTGCTAATGTGCTCTGCTGGACGTGGTAAACTATGGAAAGTAGACATGTAACTGATCCAAATGTTCTCCTAATCAGGCGTAAACTGGATGCAGTTATTTCGGAATGAAAAATGCATTCGAAACACAGGGCTTTTTGAGCGATTATCCAAATGCATTAAATAGTCTATTGTTTAATTATTCAAGGCTCCCTTTGTTGTGCCATGAATGACTCCAATGCTGTATGAATTCGTGATTGATTGAGATACATTGAGGTAGGCCCAAGTGACGTTAATGACAGCTATGAGAGGGCACACTCACAGCTCGATGTTGGATAGATAGATTATACACGGCTAATTATACACGGCTAACGTTGATTTCTTTGACCTTTTGGAACCATGTAAACAAAAGTAAAAACATTTTAAGAAATCCCAGAGTTTTTTTCAAACAAAGCCTTTGTTACAGCAAAGACAAAAAAACTACAAACTAAAAGCATTCATGAAATGAAATAGCTTTGTCCATCATTTTGCAGTTGCGTGAGGCTTGGAGCGCAATTGATATCGGATTGGATTGTGGAATCTGTTTTAAAGGGATTCTTCAGGATTTTGGCAATGAAGCCATTTACTTACTTTCTCAGAGTCCGATGATCTCGTGGATACCATTTGTATGTCTCTGCGTGCAATTTGAAGGAAGTTGCTAACTAGCGTTAGCGCAATTGCAAACTGCCATTAGCGCAATGAAAGGAAGTCTATGGTAAACTGCTAGCATGCTAGTAGATATCATAGACTTCCAGTCATTGCGATTAACGCTAGTTAGCATTAGATCCCGAAACTACCTCTAAGTTCCTTCATACTGGATTCAGAGACATAAAAATGTTATCTGTGAGTTCATCTGGAATTAGATAAAGGGCTTCATTGCCAAAATCACAAAGTATCCCTTTGAACAAAAACTCTAAAACAGGCAAGAGCAGCTAGATCTGTCTAACTTCTGAAGCTATGGAGGTTTTTATAAAGCCTGACACGTTCAACAGCTGTTGAGTTTTCCTCTGCTCACTTTGATTAGAAAACATGATTTGCTCGTCTCCTCAAACCACTGATGCCTCCATCACATTGTTCTCACCGGTTCTCACCTGATTTGTCGGACTCAGGTTATGGTCGGGCTAGGTTGGACAGCGCTCAAATTTTCAGGCCAATGACAATTCTAGCTCTTGTGCGTGTGTGTTGACAGGAAGGGTACTAATGTTTCTGAAAATAGCCTGTGCTCAATACGGACATATGCATTACTGTCAACATCCGTTGGAGGAACCGGTTACACCATAGTGTTTGTTTTGTTGTCAAACCCAAAGTGCTGTACAGAAACCCAACCTAAAACCCCAAACAGCAAGCAATGCAGGTGTAGAAGCACGGTGGCTGGGAAAAACTCCCTAGAAAGGCCAAAACCTAGGAAGAAACCTAGAGAGGAACCAGGCTTTGTGGGGTGGCCAGTCCTCTTCTGGCTGTGCCGGGTGGAGATTATAACAGAACATAGCCAAGATGTTCAAATGTTCATAAATGACCAGCATGGTCGAATAATAATAAGGCAGAACAGTTGAAACTGGAGCAGCAGCACGGCCAGGTGGACTGGGGACAGCAAGGAGTCATCATGTCAGGTAGTCCTGGGGCATGGTCCTAGGGGCTCAGGTCCTCCGAGAGAGAGAAAGAAAGAGAGAAGGAGAGAATTAGAGAACGCACACTTAGATTCACACAGGACACCGAATAGGACAGGAGAAGTACTCCAGATATAACAAACTGACCCTAGCCCCCCGACACATAAACTACTGCAGCATAAATAGGGTCCAGGTGTATGTTGGTGGCTACAGCTCCATGTATTACCCTCCATTGGAGGTCAGCTGTCCTCTAATCAATAGGCAGTTTGTATAATGATCACCAACAGCCTTTTGGAGAGACACCTGGACCAAGCACACCCGCCTTCCTCATCGATTTTACCCCTTCCAGGGAAGAGGCATGGGACACCTTTATACATATTCTGTACATGGCCTTCTTTTCCCACCTCCTTGAACTCCCCCAGCTCCGGGGTATCAAAGAAAAGCAGCATTTCCACGTCCTCCTCGAATGCCCCCATCGCAGCACTAACAATCAGTACAGGGAACACATAATCCAGACTCTCCTTCCACCGATCAGAATTGGAAGTATCAGTCACATACTGCAGATGAAGCACTGGCAAGGAGTCACAGACCTCAGCGAAGACCTTCCTCAGTTGGCGAGATGATCGCATCCCCACTCTTTCTCCCAGCTCCTCCACCGATCTGCTCCTGCTCTGCATCAGATGACCCAGCTTGGTACACCCCACGCCTAACAGGTATGAATGTAGGCTAGCTGAAACCAGAACGCGGGACTGGATGGCAGTGTTGTGAAAAATAGGCTCTTCAAAAAGCCACATCCCTGGTGGCGTGCAGGCCTTATGGGACTTGACAAGGACTCTCCAAGACTGCCTAACAGACTCAGAAAATTGAGTCAGGACAGGCAAATCACCCCCCTCGAGCTTTAAGAGGAAAAGGTGCTTGTCTCAGCCCAAAAAGCCCGCTCTCCTCATCAATGTGTAGGCTCTTTCGACCCAGCTAGAACTGTCTCTGTACAACAATCTCTGGGCTGTTTGAAGCCGGAAAGCCATGATTCTAGAGGAAATGTCCACCAGGCCTTGCACACCCTCGTACAGTGGCAGGTACAGGGCTGCAGCTTTAATCCAGTGTTGTCCAGACCAGAAGAAATTGACAAGGGTCCTCTGAAGCTCTTGTGTCAGACCCTTTGGTGGCTGCAAAATCCTTAGTCTGTGCCACTGGGTAGAGGCAGCAAGATTACTAGCTACCAGGACCCTTCCCCTATAAGACAGCTGGGGCAGCAACCATTTCCATCTTGACAGTCTGGCACACACCTTCTCCAATACACCCTCCCAGTTCTTTTTATGAAAGACATCAGAGCCTAGAAACAAAAACAATGTCTTCATCCCATCTCTGCCCCACTGAAGCCCCCCTGGTAACCATGGAGCGGACCCCATCTGAAGCTGACCTGCCCACAGCGCTTCACTCTTTCCCCAATTGACTCTAGCTGAGGAGGCCCCGTCATACACCTTTAAAGCGTTTAAGAGAACCTTAACATCCTCACGCCCTGTAATAAAAACTGTCTCGTCATCTGCATACGCAGATAGTGCTATCGTGGGACCCTTCATTACACCTGGCACAGAGAAACCAGTAAGCTTCGCTCTTAAAAAACAAAGCATTGGTTCAATCGCCAGACTATATAACTGCTCTGAAATTGGGCATCCCTGCCTGATGCCCCTTTGGACAGGGATGGGGCAAACCACCTCCCACCTTCACCATACACGAGGCCCCAGCATACAGTAAATTCATCCAAGACAAAAAAACGTCCCCAAACCCAAAGGCTTTCATTGTTTTAAACAAGTTCTGGTGGTCCACACGATCAAAAGCCTTCTCCTGATCCAAAGAAAGTAAACCCACATTTACGACAGACAGTTTACAAATGTCTACAACATCTCTTATCAGAAACAAGTTATCAACGATAGAGCGATCAGGTACACAGTAGGACTGGTCCTTGTGGACCAACAATCCCAGATACTCTTTCAACCTGTTCGAGAGACATTTAGAAACAATTTTGTATTCTGCGCACAGCAAAGCAACAGGTCTCCAATTTTTTACGAGAGCCAAATCCCCCTTTTTAGGCAACAGTGAAAGCACCGAACGTTGACAGGATACAGGAAGAGAACCCTCATGAAAGAATTCACACACCACTTCATAAAAATATTCCCCAATAGACCCCCAAAAGTGCTTATAAAACTCAGATAAACCATCAATGCCAGGGGCTCGGCCGGTTGAGAGCTGCATAACTGCTGTGGACAGCTCTTGCAGTGTAATGTCAGAGTCCAATGCGACTCTCTGCTCAGGTCCCAATTGAAGAAGACCGTGTAACAACTGTTCAGTACACAGAGAGTCACAATCCTCCGCCTTATAGAGGGCCGAGTAGAAATCCACGGCATGTTGACACATTTTACTGTCATCTGTGGTCACCTTCCCATCAGGGAGACGAAGGCAGACCATCTGTTTACATTGCAATGTCGACTGTCCTAGTTTTTTTTTAAACGCTAGGAGCATCCATATCCTTGAGGGAAGCGAAACGAGACCTAATCAAGGCACCCTTCACTCTTTCATGCAGAAACGACCTCAGTTCATTCAGTTCTCTTGTCCTGTAAGCGCATGACTCATCCAGGGTCGTTCTGAGTGAGCAGTTTAATTCAATAGACTTGATGTCCTGTTAAAGGGCCTTGATAGTCTCTTTAACTTCAACTTGAGACAAAGCAGTACACTATTGACAAAATAATCGTATTTGGGCCTCCCCAAGCTCCCACCATTGTCTCAAGGACTCAAAATTCCCTTTTGTAACCCTCCATTTTTCCCAAAACAACAAAAACCTTTCCCAAAACATGACATCATGTAACAATTTAACATTAAAATACCAGTAAGGTATTTCGTGGACAGGACAAGTGAATATCAACAGTAACAATATGATGATCAGAGAAACCCACAGGAGTAATGGCACACTTTCCAACCCTACTACAGTATTGCTCAGATACATACAACTTGTCTAACCTTGCTGCACTGACATGACCTTCATTAATTTTTAGCCATGTGTACTGCCTAACTTTTGCATTTCTTACTCTCCACACATCAGAAAGCTCAAACTCAGTTAATAGGCCAGACAGGCAAGTGGCTGACCGCAGGTGAGGTTCTTCAGCGGTGCTATCAACAGTAACATCCACTGTACAGTTCCAGTCACCCCCTAAAACCATACACCCCTCTTGGTCACACTGTTTTAAGGTTTCCTTTATTTGATCAAATACAGCAATAGGCTCTGTACCCTCATTAGGAGCATAAACATTAAAAAAAACATAACATCCACCTTGACCAATAAAACCAGACCCTTGGCAATCTGTGTTGTAGATACCACAGTCACCCCTAAACCTGAGGAAAACTAGATTGCCACCCCAGCACTGAAATTAGTACCATGACTGAGTATATGCTGCCCCTCCCACCACATACACAAGTCAACCTCATTTTCCTCATCACTATGTGTCTCCTGTAGGAAAACTACATGAAGCCTTTTCTGTTTTATTACTTCTAATACCCAAGCCCTCTTATTCCTGTCCCTTCCCCCATTAATATTGAGAGAACCTACCCTTAGTACCTCCACGTAGAAAAGAGAAAAGAAAAGCAGAAGAAACCAAAAGAGAAAAAAGACACCCTATGAAGCATGATCATCATCGTTTTAATCTTCTCTTATTAACCTGACCACGTTTCCCACCACCTTTTGCTGCTGCAACAGCAGTAATACATTTCCTCAAGCGAAACCGCTTGTTCTCATTCAATTGGTCTAACCCCACCGCACTTGTAGTGGGCATCTCCTCCACTCCCTGGGAGCCTAGCTCCACATGAAAACCCTCCTGTACCCCATTACTTATAGTGGGAATCTCCTCCACTCCCTGGGAGCCTAGCTCCACATGAAAACCCTCCTGTACCCCGTTACTCATAGTGGGCATCTCCTCCACTACCTGGGAGCCTAGTTCCACATGAACCCCCTCCTTTACCCCAGCACTCGTACTGGGCACCTCCTCCACTACCTGGGAGCCTAGCTCCACATGAACTCCCTCCTTTACCCCAGCACTCGTACTGGGCACCTGCTCACCAGTCTGAGGAACTGGCTCTTCAGATACATCCTTACCTTCTACAACAATACTTTTCTGCTGCATAACATTTCCCTCTAATACAAGTTGCAACTCTGTGCCCTCAACACAAATAACTTGTTCCTCAGCAACAGGCGCTTTTGGCTGCTCTACCTCTGTCGCTCCACCTCTCCCTACATCAGAGGGCCCAGGCATTACAATGACCACCTGCGCCCCTCCTTCTGCCTTCTCCCTTTTCGGGCAAGCATGTCGCTTATGACCAACATACCCACACTCAAAACACTGTTGACTACCCGTACTAGAATAAGCCATATACATTCTATTGTCATACTTGATTTTAAACGATAACTCTAAAGTCTGCTCCGGTGAGTCCAAAAACATAAACACCTGTCGCAGAAATGACATAACCTGTTTCAATGCCCGGGGTTTGCAACCCAACAGGACATTCTTAATTGAACTGGCGAACTTCCCAAAGCGCAATAACTCGCGCTCCAATAGCTCATTTGGAATAAACGGCGGTGCATTTGAAATCGTTACCCTTGTTGACGGAGAAAAAAGCGACGTAACTTGAATAAACATTCCTTTAAGAAGTACGCCATGCTCAACCATAAGATCAACAAGGCGCTCTTCTTTAAGAAAAATACCACCACCACTTTATTCATCCGGGATGCATAAGCAACATTCTCCTACCTTCTCTCCTATGGCGACCAGAAACTCCTCCGCCGTGACAGTAGCTTCAGTAACACACCTAAAGCCGTGCCGAAGTGACAGGGACGGCATCCCCATTCGGGCTGCCATCCCCGCCAAAATCAGGGTAATTTCGATACGAAAAACAAAATACTTAATTCTACCACAACAAAAATAAGAACCTTAATCATGCACAGAAGAAAATCAAGAAACGCCACCAAGAAATAGAAAACCGAAAGAAAGTTCTGAATATCTAACTCTACACAACACACGCACTCCTTCGCTCATACAATTCCCAGCATGCAGAGAGAGAGAGAGAGAGAGAGAGAGAGAGAGAGAGAGAGAGAGAGAGAGAGAATGCTTTGAGAGTGTTGTTGTTTCTGTAGTACAGAGATATGTGATATCTTCATTGGGACAGGACTTTGAGCCTTTCCACCCTGCCTCCCTCTGGTGGCTCTCAACTCCATGCTAAGCAGGGCCTGGTCGATCCTTGGATGGGAGACCAGATGCTGCTGGAAGTGGTGTTGGGGGGCCAGTAGGGGGAAATCCTCTTCTGGTTTGAAGTACACCTCAATACCCCAGGGCTGTGACGGGGACACTGCCCTGTAGATGGTACCATTCGTCGCAAAATGAAGCTGAGGCACTGACTCTCTGTGGTCACTGAAGATCCCATGGCACTGATCAAAAGAGTAGGGGAGTCCTGGCTTATTCTAATATCATTCAAAGGCGAAATGGAGATTAGGTTAATGGTACTGCAGTGGTAATGTCTACTACATCCACATCTCATCAGGGTAATGACGGCATTGCGGTCTGACCCTGACCAGTCATCACTCCTACTAATGGTTAAGTGTCTGTTCATTGCCCGAGCGAGGTAGCCAAGCTTAATGTGCGTGTCTATGCGTGTGTGTTCGGAGGAGGCTGGTGGGAGGAGCTATAGGAAGATGGTCTCATTGTAATGGTAGGAATGGAATGAATGGAACGGTATCAAACACATCAACACATCATATTTAACAATGTTCAGAATCTCCTGGATAGCTTTTTGGACACTGTAGCATTGCTAGTGGAAACCGGTTGTATCAGTTAGCCTTGCGTTGAAAAGCATGGGAAAAGGGATGGGTACCAAATGATCACCGTGGAACACAGACCTCTTAACCCATGCTTTGTGAATACAGAAGGCAGCCATGTCTATCTCGGAGAGAGACGACAGACATCATTCAACTAGAGTGACACTCACAAGTGGGGAGGACTGGCCGTTTCGTTTCTCTTTTCCTCTTTTCTTTCTTTCAAATCTTTGTTGTCCTGCAGTGTCTCCCTTCAGCCCTCGCTCCCTCTTGTCATGTAGTGAAATAGTACTTAAATGAACTGGGTTTTGGTCTTTCTCTACCTCCTTGTGATTGGGTCCATCTTTGTGATCCATTGTTTTTGGGTTGAAACATCAGAGTCTAAGTCATTAGTTGTTGTTGTTTTTACCAGTGTTCCTCCATCTAATTGTTTCCTCTGCCCAGATCCATCTCTTTCTGTTCCTCCTAAAGCTACTACTGAAGGGATTTTGTGCTGGTGTTCACGCAGCCTAACGAAATATTGCATTCATTATGTGGGTAGAGGTGTACTGAAGACACCATAGGCTTCCGCGAATTTGACTGTTATTTACAGCTCATTCTGAAGTGAAATTGTAATGTACTATAAATACGGTATCAAAGCAAGTACTGTGTAATGACACACAACAATACATTTACCGTGAAATTGACTGCGTTATTACTGTAGGAAATAAATCCAGTTATAGTTACTGCGATCAGAATGAATGAATTATTAGATTAATTCATTCAAGTAAATTGAGGGTAGGGGTTTGTATTTCACAGTATTTTACTGTAATCAGAAGGAATTGGTGCAGGAAGGTTGGCTGTAGGTAAAGTGTTTACACATTACAGCATATTAATGAATTTTTGGTGTTTTTATATCACTTGCTCTTCTAGAGGCCTTAACAAAGGCTTTCAAACTGGCAGAGACTACAGTGTAAAACACACCAAAAGGGCATGGCAAAATGCTCAACCATTTAAGGTGTAAGACTTGCTGTCTTACCCGCTCCTCCGCTCTCTCCACTGGCTTCCAGTTGAAGCTCGCATCCGCTACAAGACCATGGTGCTTGCCTACGGAGCTGTGAGGGGAACGGCACCTCAGTACCTCCAGGCTCTGATCAGGCCCTACACCCAAACAAGGGCACTGCATTCATCCACCTCTGGCCTGCTCGCCTCCCTACCACTGAGGAAGTACAGTTCCCGCTCAGCCCAGTCAAAACTGTTCGCTGCTCTGCCCCCAATGGTGGAACAAACTCCCTCAGGCAGCGGAGTCAAACCTTCCGGAGACACCTGAAACCCCACCTCTTTAAGGAATACCTAGGATAGGATAAAGTAATCCTTCTCACCCCCCCCCCCCTTAAAAGATTTAGATGCACTATTGTAAAGTGGCTGTTCCACTGGATGTCATAAGGTCAATGCACCAATTTGTAAGTCGCTCTGGATAAGAGCGTCTGCTAAATGACTTAAATGTAAATGTAAATGTAAATGTCTTATAGTGCATGTTGGGGCGACCTTAACCACAGAGCAGTTCAATTGGTACAGCATTTTCACTCATGGGTGCAACACACATAGTCTCTTACAAGGCACGCTTCAAAGTATAAGCCAGGAACAGCAATAGCACAGGTAGAGCAATGAGCCAGATGTTTCGCCTGATGTATAACTCTGAAGCATCTGGTTGGCATTTCCACTCAACACCAAATAATGTGATGAGAGGAAGCCAGTGGCCGGCAGTGGGAGAAGATGAAGAGAGATGTATTTTGGCCAACATTCTGCTCTCAATACTGTTTTCTGTTCCCCAAACTACAATCTGTTTCGAACAGGGTGTTTGGTAGACTTAACCCTTTGCCAAAGTTTCTCAAAATAGTGTTGTTTAGGACTGCAAGGGTGAATTGAGTTATTGCACACACGCACTTCGCAGAGCAAGCGTTCGGAAATATGCAAATACATGCTAGAACGCGCCAATAGGAAATCGCTAGTGCATGTTCGGATCTGCACACCTCCTTGCTTGTTCTGGCCACTATCATTCATTTGCTCCCGTTGGAAATGACAGGCTGTAGCCTATCTTGCATTACTTACAGTATAAGAATCACCATGCACCATGTGGTCAAAGGTTTTTGGCTCTCCAAAGATACGGTACGGAACTGTATTCTGTGGGGTGGAATTCGAAATACAGCAATTCTTTCCCACAAAATTATCATAGAAATTAAATACATTCACTTGTTAATTATACATGTATAAGCAAGACAGATTTAGTTCTGTTGTCACGCCTGTTCTGGAGTTCGGGTCTCCCAAACATTCTCAGCCAGTTACCTTGGAAACCACATAAGGTAAATCAATGAGGGTGATGGGCATACCTCCCTTTCCCCCCTCTCTCTCTCTCTTCTCTCCTCTCTCTCTCTCTCTCTCTCTCTCTCTCTCTCTCTCTCTCTCTCTCTCTCTCTCTCTCTCTCTCTCTCTCTCTCTCTCTCTCTCTCTCTCTCTCTCTCACATACTCTCCTGCCTCCCACCTACTCTATCTCTCCCTTCCTTCCCTCTTTCTCCCTCCGTCTCCTGCATCTCCCACACTCTGTCACTCTAACTCTCCTTCACACACACACAACCACAGCCAAAGGGATTAGGAGACAGCACTTTCCCCTGGATTCCTTTACTCGAACAGGGGTTGGAGGACAGGAAAGAGAGCAGAAAGAAAAGGAAGAAGGGAATGTTGGAGGAGGCAGGGGGAGTCTTTACCGGATTGTAGTCCGGGACTGATCCCGTATTGTCTCTCACTCTCGCTCTCAGGGGGAGGGGGGTTGGGTTGGGTTACATTGGATGTACCCATCTTGAATCTGGTTGACCCAGCTCGGTTCTGAGGGACTGCTCTGTCTGGGGAAAGATGCACAAGATATAGGTCTATTCCGGCATAAGGACTGGGTCTGGGTGGGCCTGGGCCAAGTTCGATGAGATCGTGTCCCCAGGATGTTGAGTTTGGATGGGTTGGAGATGATAGCTGTCCTGGTGCTGATGGGACTGTTCGTCAAAGTTCTGGAGCAGTTTGGACTCTTTGAAGTTGTAAGATGGGAAGGTAACGGACGGAGGGTGTGTGTGTGTGTGTGTGTGTGTGTGTGTGTGTGTGTGTGTGTGTGTGTGTGTGTGTGTGTGTGTGTGTGTGTGTGTGTGTGTGTGTGTGTGTGTGTGTGTGTGTGTGTGCGTGTGAGAGCCTCTGTTCTCCGCATTGCTTCTGTCCTGAGGTGGCCTCTTTGTCTATGGCTAAGGAGTTGGCTTACTGACGGAACTGTTGGCTCTGTCACACACACAGACACATACACACACACATACACACAGACCATACCATATGTAACTATAACTTTTTGTGAGGGACTCTCTGATATTCTCTTTTCCCCTCATCCCTCACTCCCCTCCTCTGTTGATATGAGCTTTTACCCTTTAATCAATAGCACTATGGAGAGAGTGGCTGAGGGCTCTGGCTCTTGTCTTACTGAGGGAAACTCAGCTTCGGTGTGTTTTAAAGGGGGAAAGGGCAGGATTGTGTTTCCCAAATGGTAGATCGTCCATAACTGTTGGGCTGTGGATAATAATAAGTAAATCGCACTGCACCAACTCTTCCAGTCAACTGCTATGCGATGTCGGGGCAATGCGGTTTGTTTGAGTCCCAGCTTAAAATGGTGTCAAAGGCGAGTCAGTCTTATGACAAGGATATGTACAGTGTGAGGGTTACCCAGTGTGTTGTTTTTAATCAGACGTTTGAATGGCCCTTACTTTTCTCTCGCACCCTGTTAGTACTTTCATCTGCTCTCACTCGGAGTGACGCTGTGAAATATTCTAATCTCACCAACACACACACACACACACACACACACACACACACTCTTATCGCAGATGCCCAGGGTGCCCTCCTCTCAGACAATAAGACAATGACTGGGTTTCTGGCCTGTTGTAATTCCAGGGGTCACCTCTTCCTATGAAAGTTTGCACTTCTACTAAATTCACTGAAGTTGCCTTCTCATTTTAGGGCTGTCTGTCAAGCACTCTTAGTACTCAGCTGAATTGTTATGAAGAATACTTGATCGTTAATTTAGCAATGGATATCTGACATAATCATTTTAGATGCAGTTAAAGAGCTGTATAGATAGACGACTGTCAAACACACAACTATGTCTTATTATACTTGTGAGGACTTTTTGGGGAATTGATTCACATTCCTAATCCTATTTTCCCTAACCCTAAACCTAACCCTAACCTTTACCCTAAACTTAACCGCTAAACCTGACCCTCATTTTAACCCTAACCCTAACCATAGTTCTACCCCGACCATAGTTCTAACCCTAACCCTAAACCTAACCCTAACCTTTACCCTAACCTTTACCCTAACCTTAACCGCTAAACCTAACCCTAATATTAATCCTAACCCTAACCATAGTTCTAAACCTAAAATAGACCTTTTGCAAGTGAGGACCGGCAAAATGTCCTCACTTCTCTGGATTTTAGTTGGTTTGCTATTCTTTTGAGGACTTCTCACAAGTATAGAAAGCATATACACACACGCACTCACACGCAGACACACACACACACAAGCACGCACACACACACACAGACACGCACACACATACACACACACGCATGCACACACACACACACACACAGACACACACACACAGACACAGACACGCACACACTCACACACAGACACGCGCACACACACACACACACACAATCTCTATGTCTGTTGGACAGTACCAGGTGTTCAAGGTGTGCCAGCTGGTTCATCATCTGTGGAACAAAAGTTAAGTTCTATAGAACTCTCCCTCTCCAGTCCCTGTGCCAGGATTGGCCCACTCAGAGTGATTGAATAAGCAGCCTCTCTCTATAGTGCATTAGGCTTTGGCAGATCTGACCAGATCCTTGAAAAATCCTTGGAAAGGGGCATCTCCAAAAAGTACTTCAATATGTGTGTGTGTACTTGTATGCGTGTGTGTGTGTGTGTGTGTGTGTGTGTGTGTGTGTGTGTGTGTGTGTGTGTGTGTGTGTGTGTGTGTGTGTGTGTGTGTGTGTGTGTGTGTGTGTGTGTGTGTGTGTGTGTGTGTGTGTGTGTGTGTGTACGTGTGTACGTGTGCGTGTGTGTGTACGTGTGTACGTGTGTACGTGTACGTGTGTGTCCTGTTGGCAGTTCATCAAGGTGATATGATATTTACTCATTACAGTATTCAGCAGGTCAGAGAAGAGGTGGGAAGCTCGTTGCTTTATCGTTTTATTTAAAGAAATGGATTGTGTGTATGGGAACGTATGGGACCGACCGGCTCAAATCGCTCTTTATGTAGCAAAATGTGAAATTGTGTTTTTACCTTGGATAAAAGTTGAGACGCAGCGCTACAAAATCGTATATCATACACTGCAGTTGAGGAACAATGGGAAAGTATGTTTGTGACAGAACAGCTCACTGAACATTACTCGCCCTAGCAGAGCTGTTGAGGCTGTTATGTTCTCCAGAGTGTTGGTGACTGCAACTGTGCAGTCAGATTGTCCATTCGTAAATTCTAAACGTGCCGCTCTAGAAGCGTTCCAATTTGTAAGTCGCTCTGGATAAGAGCGTCTGCTAAATGACTTAAATGTAAATTATGTAAATGTTCAGAGCACACACCAGACGCTCTGACCGATGAGTAGGGTTGATCTGAACGTTCTGACCTCACAACCGCAGTCAAGCACCCGAGCTAACTGGCTAACATTGGCTACTTGCTAGCTACTTCCAGACACATAATGAGAGAACACCCCACTCTGACCATTTTACTCGCCCTAGCAGAGCTGCTTAGACTATTTTCATGTTATCCAGAGCGTTGGTGACTAACTGTGCTGCTGGCAACAATTTCATAAAGTTTTTTGCCGACGTTTACTGACACCGGCCATATTCAATGGGTGTTGAGCGTTCGTAAATTTATCAGTTATTCTGCTCTCTGGCACACTCAGGAGACACTGTGGCCCCATCCGATGATACCCCCGGACAGGGCCAAACAGGAAGGATATAACCCCACCCACTTTGCCAAAGCACAGCCCCCACACCACTAGAGGGATATCTTCAACCACCAACTTACCATCCTGAGACAAAGTATAGCCCACAAAGATCTCCGCCACGGCACAACCCAAGGGGGGCGCCAACCCAGACAGGAAGATCACATCAGTGACTCAACCCACTCAAGTGACGCACCCCTCCTAGGAACGAGCACCAGTAAGCCAGTGACTCAGCCCCTGTAATAGGGTTAGAGGCAGAGAATCCCAGTGGAAAATGGAAAGTTGCAGTGTTCAAAGGCACTTAAATCATTTTTTTGCCCCATTCACCTTCTGAATGGCAGACTTACACAATCCATGTTGTGATTGTCTCAGGGCTTATTAACCTGTCTCCTCCCTGTAACGAACTTCGTCTGTCGTTTGAAGAGAGTCAGACCGAAATGCAGCGTGTAGGTTACTCATGACTTTTAATGAAGATAATCCGGTACATGAAATAACTGAAAATACAAAAACAACAAACGAGTGAAACTAATTACAGCCTATCTGGTGACTAACACAGAGACAGGTACAATCACCCACGAAATACAACGCGCACTCAGGCTGCCTAAATACGGTTCCCAATCCGAGACAACGAGAATCAGCTGACTCCAATTAGGAATCGCCTCAGGCAGCCAAGCCTAACTAGACACACCCCTAATAATACACACTCCCAATTAATACAAACCCCAATACGAAATACAACATATAAACCCATGTCACACCCTGGCCTACCCAAACATATAACAAAAACACAAGATACAATGACCAAGGCGTGACAGAACCCCCCCTAAGGTGCGGACTCCGGGACGCACCTCAAGAGCATAGGGAGGGTCCGGGTGGGCGTCTGTCCATGGTGGCGGTTCTGGCTCGGGACGTGGACCCCACTCCATAAATGTCCTAGTTCCTCCCCTTCGCGTCCTAGGATAATCCACCTTCTCCGCCGACCATGGCCTAATAGTCCTCACCCTGATCCCCACATAACTGAGGGGCAGCTCGGGACCGAGGGCAGCTCGGGACCGAGGGGCAGCTCGGGACCGAGGGGCAGCTCGGGACCGAGGGGCAGCTCGGGACAGAGGGGCAGCTCGGGACAGAGGGGCAGCTCGGGACAGAGGGGCAGCTCGGGACAGAGGGGCAGCTCGGGACAGAGGGGCAACTCAGGATAGAGGGGCAGCTCAGGACAGCAGGGCAGCTCAGGACAGAGGGGCAGCCCGGGACAGAGGAGCAGCCCGGGACCGAAGCAGCCCAGTACTGAGGGGAAGCCCGGTACTGAGAGGGAGCCCAGTACAGAGAGGAAGCCTAGTACTGAAAGGAAGCTCAGTACTGAGAGGAAGCTCAGGCAGGTAGTAGGCTCCGGTAAATCCTGGCTGGCTGGTGGACCTGGATGATTCAGGTTGTCTGGCCGATCTAGAAGATCTAGGTTGACGGGCAGATCTGGAAGAGACTGGTTGTCGGGCAGATCTGGAAGAGACTGGTTGTCTGGCAGATCTGGAAGAGACTGGTTGTCTGGCAGATCTGGAAGAGACTGGTTGTCTGGCAGATCTGGAAGAGACTGGTTGTCTGGCAGATCTGGAGCAGACTGGTTGTCTGGCAGATCTGGAACAGACTGGTTGTCTGGCAGATCTGGAAGAGACTGGTTGTCTGGCAGATCTGAAAGAGACTGGTTGTCTGGCAGATCTGGAAGAGACTGGTTGTCTGGCAGATCTGGAAGAGACTGGTTGTCTGGCGGCGCTGGGAGGACTGGCGGCACTGGCGGCGCTGGGCAGACTGGCGGTACTGGCGACGCTGGGCAGACTGGGAGCACTGGCGGCGCTGGGCAGACTGGGAGCACTGGCGGCGCTGGGCAGACTGGGAGCACTGGCGGCGCTGGGCAGACTGGCGGCACTGGCGGCGCTGGGCAGACTGGCGGCACTGGCGGCGCTGGGCAGACTGGCACTTCTGGCGGATCCTGGCAGACTGGTGACGCTGGGCCGACTGGCGGCGCTGGGCAGACAGGAGACTCCGGCAGCGCAGGAGAGGAGAAAAGCTCTGGCTGCTCTAAACTGGCGAGGCGCACTGGACGCGCTGGGCCGACTGGGAGCACTGGCGGCGCTGGACAGACAGGAGACTCCGGCAGCACAGGAGAGGAGAAAGGCACTGGCTGCGCTGAACAGGCGAGGCGCACTGGAGGCCTGGTGCGTGGTGCTGGAACTGGTGGTACTGGCGCGAGGACACGCACAGGAAGCCTGGTGCGGGAGTTGCTACCGGAGGACTGGTGTGTAGAGGTGGCTCTGGATAGACCGGACCGTGCTCTTGAGCACCGGGCCTGCCCAAGCTTACCTGGCTCGATGCCCACTCTAGCCCGGCCAATAGGAAGGGCTGGTATGTGCCGCACCGGGCTATGCTCCCGCACTGAAAACACCGTGCGCTCCATAGCATAACACGGTGCCTGCCCGGTCTCTCTGGGCCCAACGGTGAGCACAGGGAGTATGCGCAGGTCTCCTACCTGGCATAACTATTCTCCCTTCTAGCTCCCCCCCAATAATTTTTTTGGGCTGCTTTTCCGGTTTCCTTGCCAACCGTGTTCCCTCGTATCTTCGGCTCCTATCTCCCGCTGCCTCTGCTCTCCTTAGTGCCTCCACCTGTTCCCATGGGAGGCGATCTCTTCCGGCCAATATCTCCTCCCAAGTGTAACAACCTTTACCATCCAACACGTCTTCCCATGTCCATTCTCCAAATAATTCATTCTCCCTTTGCTGCTCCAGCTGTCGCTGCCTGTTTAAACCAGCGCTTCTCCGTTTTCCCAGCGTGTCTTTTCTTTGACTCGATTCCCCTGTAGCCTTCTTCGCACTGCTGTAGGGAATCCCAGGCGGGCTCCTGCACTCGCTCTGGGTCGGCCGCCCACCTGTCGATTTCTTCCCACGTCGTATATTCCTTGCTTCTGTTGTCCATAACGTCCTCCTTTAGATCCTGCCAGTTCACACGCTGCTCGGTCTGTGAATGGTGGGTGATTCTGTAACGAACTTCGTCTGTCGTTTGAAGAGAGTCAGACCGAAATGCAGCGTGTAGGTTACTCATGACTTTTAATGAAGATAATGCGGTACATGAAATAACTGAAAAATACAAAAACAACAAACGAGTGAAACTAATTACAGCCTATCTGGTGACTAACACAGAGACAGGTACAATCACCCACGAAATACAACGCGCACTCAGGCTGCCTAAATACGGTTCCCAATCCGAGACAACGAGAATCAGCTGACTCCAATTAGGAATCGCCTCAGGCAGCCAAGCCTAACTAGACACACCCTAATAATACACACTCCCAATTAATACAAACCCCAATACGAAATACAACATATAAACCCATGTCACACCCTGGCCTACCCAAACATATAACAAAAACACAAGATACAATGACCAAGGCGTGACACTCCCCTTCATCTGCACTGATTGAAGTGGATTTAAAACAAGATGCATCAATAAGAGATCATAGCTTTCATCTGGATTTACCTGGTCAGTCTGTGTCATGGAAAAAGCAAGTGTGTTTCATGTTTTCTGTTTTCATTCTATGCTGACTAACTGTAAAATTATATAAGTTTACCTCATAAATGTATCAAAATGACAGAAATGTATGTTGGAAGGTAAAAACCAAATCATTAATGGATGTGGCATTAAATACACCATTCTCCATCAGCCAGTGTGCTTCATTAGGACAAAGTGGAAGGAGTCACTCGATGTGATACCATTTAGAATTGTAGTGTAGTGTACAATGCACTGCTGAAATACCTGGGTTTCATATAACAATATATTCCACTCATTGATACATTGTAAACATATACATTTCAAGCAGAGATACAGGCAATACTGTATCCATTGACAAGTCACATAGAGAAGGTGATCTTGTACAATGGTGTATGGGGGCAGAAATGGTATACTACACCGTGCTATGTTTTTACAGTATTTTTACAGAAAATTTAAGACGGACATATTTCACAACATGATCACAACCTCCCATTGGTTACAAATTATTTTTAAAATGATGCATGTCAAGTTATAGTCAAATACTGTACGGAAAATTATATTTAACATCAGGGCCGGATTACCCGAACTGGCACGCAGGAGCGTGCCCCCAACCTTCAGGGAGCCCCCAACCCCCAAAAAAGATAGCATATGATAGCAGAATGTGTAGAATTATTTCAGCCTCATGGCAAAATGTGTAAAATAGCAGGAAGGTATGGAGGTCAGTGGTACTATTGTAGACCATTTATCCCTTTTACAGAAATATAAAGTACACCTCATAGAATAGAACATCCACGTATGTGTTTCTATTTAATTATTTAAACAGCAACGGATCTAATTGCAGGACTGGCAGGTTCGTTAAATAGTACCCGCAAAACACCAGTCTCAACGTCAACAGTGGAGAGGCGACTCATGGATGCTGGCCTTATAGGTAGAGTTGCTAAGAAAAAGCCATATCTCAGACTGCCCAAAAATAATAAAATATTAAGATGGGGAAAAGAATACAAAAACACTGGACAGAGGAACTCTGCCTAAAACTCCAGCATCCCGGAGTCGCCTCTTCACTGTTGACGTTGGGACTGGTGTTTTGAGGGTACTATTTAATGAAGCTGCCAGTTGAGGACTTGTGAGGCATCTATTTCTCAAACTAGACACTCTAATGTACTTGTCCTCTTGCTCGGTTGTGCACCGGGGCCTCCCACTCCTCTTTTTATTGTGGTTAGAGCCAGTTTGCGCTGTTCTGTGAAGGGAGTAGTACAAAGCGTTTACGAGATCTTCAGTTTCTTAGCAATTTCTCACATGGAACAGCCTTCATTTCTCAGAACAAAAATAGGCTGACGAGTTTCAGAAGAAAGTTCTTTGTTTCTGGCCATTTTGCGTGAACTCACAAATGATGATGCTCCAGATACTCAACTATTCTAAAGAAGGCCAGTTTTCAGCTGTGCTAACATAATTGCAAAAGGGTTTTCTAATGATCAATTAGCCTTTTAAAATGATAAACTTGGATTAGCTAACACAACGTGCCATTGGAACACAGGAGTGATGGTTGCTGATAATGGGCATCTGTACGCCTATGTAGATATTCCCTTACAAATATTCTGTTTCCAGCTACAATAGTCATTTACATCATTAACAATGTCTACACTGTATTTCTGATCAATATGATATTATTTTAATGGGCAAAAAATGGCTTTTATTTAAAAAACAAGGACATTTCAAAGTGACCCCAAAGTTTTGAACGGTAGTGTATAATTGGAGAGTTGAGGTAAAGTGCATTTGGAACAAATTCAGACCCCTTTAATTTTTCCATATTTTGTTACATTACAAACTATTTCTAAAATGTATTAAATTGTTTTTTTCCCCTCATCAATCTACATACAATACCTCATAATGACAAAGCAAAACATAGGTTTTTAGAAATTTTAGCAAATGTATAAAAAAGACAAAACTGAAATATCACATTTACATAAGTATTCAGACCCTTTACCCAGTATTTTGTTGAAGCACCTTTGGCAGCGATTACAGTCTTCTTGGGTATGAAACTACAAGCTTGCCACATCTGTATTTGGAAGTTTCTCCCATTCTTCTATGCAGATCCTCTCAAGCTCTGACAGTCCAGGCTCTGGCTGGGCCACTCAAGGACATTCAGAGACTTGTTCGAAGCCGCTCCTGCATTGTCTTGGCTGTGTACTTAGGTCGTTGGCCTGTTGGAAGTTAAACCTTCACCCCAGTCTGAGGTCCTGAGCATCAAGGATCTCTTTGTACATAGCTCCGTTCATCTTTCCTCGATCCTGACTAGTCTCCCAGTACCTGCCGCTGAAAAACATCCCCGCAACAGGATGCTAACAACACCATGCTTCACCGTAGGGATATTGCCAGGTTTCTTCCAGACGTGACGCTTGGCATTCAAACCAAATAGTTCCAACTCCAAGCAGGCTTTAATGTGCCTTTAACTGAGTAGTCGTCACTTCCGTCTGGTCCCTCTACCATGAAGGCCTGATTGGTGGAGTGCTGCAGAGATTGTTGTCCTTCTGGAAGGTTTTCCCTTCTCCACAGAGGAACTCTAGAGCTCTGTCTCCTCCCTCCCTCCCCTCCCTCCCTCCCTCCCTCCCTCCCATCGGGTTCTTGGTCACCTCCCTGAGGCCCTTCTCCCTTGATTGCTTAGTTTGGCTGGGCAGCCCGCTCTAGGAAGAGTCTTGGTAGTTCCAAACCTCTTCCATTTAAGAATGATGGAGGTGTTTTTGGGGACCTTCAATGCTGCAGACAAAATTCTTAAACCTTATATTCACTTTGTCGTTGTGGGGTATTGTGTTGAGATTGATGAGGAATGTATAGGATTTCATACATTTTAGAATAAGGCTGTAACATGACAAAATGTGGGAAAAGTCAAAGGCACTGAAAACGTTCTAAATGCACTGTAGAAAAAGGTTTGTGGTCATACAAGAACCTGCTGGGCTAATAAAGTATACATACAAAAATAAAGAAAAGGCCTGCACACTATATATGCTCCCAACATTTTGATCCCAAGGATTTTCGTCAGGTCAAGTAGAGGTATAATACATGAACGTGTGTGATGTTCCTTTCCAAATCATCCTTTAGCCCCAAATCAACCTTTAGCCCCATGTCGATCCTACGGACGTGCGGTGTGCGTGTGGCATCCTGTACTGTGGTTCTGTCAGTGAATTAGAGAACATGTGGTATTGACACCCTGTTGCTCTGCTGTCAGGGAGCTGCAGGTCCATAATAACACACACACACACACACACACACACACACACACACACACACACACACACACACACACACACACACACACACACACACACACACACACACACACACACACACACACACACACACACACACACACACAGTGAGCTGACCTTCAACTCTTCTCCTGATAACTCATTACTCTGAGAGGATGTTCTATTCATCTCTCTCTACCCCCTCTCCCTCCTTCTCTGTTCTCTCTCTTGTCTCTCTCTCTCTCACTCTGTCTCATTTTATTTCTCTGTACCTTTAACCTTATCCTGGGCACATAGCCACTGGACCTCTCATTCCTTCCTCCTCAGCATCTCTTCCCTCCCTCCCTCCCTCCCTCCCTCCCTCCCTCCCTCCCTCCCTCCCTTATAATCTCCTTCTCTTCCCACTCATTGAATGTCAGTGGACAGAAGTGTATGTATTGCTTATTTGTACTCTGAGGAAAATTGTGAGGGTATAGGAAGTTGCCAAATATCAAAGGTGCTTTTGACACCCTGCGTTGCCACGGTCAGTTGGTTGAGCCTCCTGGAAGTACCGCGCGCCTGGTTAGATTTAGGCATTAATTCAGAATGGTTACCTTAAGGGTTTAGGTTTGGGATGGGGTTAAAACCAAAACACTTAAATTGAGTGTCTAGCACTGTGATTGAACATGTAACCCTCGTAGCTAGAGCTCAATTATTACTCCCATCCACCATCCCCGTCCACAACACCCTAGCAAAACCCAAGCCTACTCTATGGTAATAGCGTATACCTTTGCCCCTAGTGGTGGGTTTAGAAGAGATCTCCTGACATCCTCGGGACGTGGATGGACATCCAATTTTGAAGAGAATCTTGAGCGACCTGGTTTGGTGTGTGTGTGTGTGTGTGTGTGTGTGTGTGTGTGTGTGTGCACATAATCCAGCATAAGTGCATGCTAGATCTACACCATGCATGGTGCTCTTTAGTTGCATATCACTTGGGCATTGTGACTGCTGTTATTTTAACTCGTGGATTTCTCTCACGACTCTCACTGCGGCATAAATGCATAACTTAATATCTGACTGTTTCACTATTTTGTCTGTTAACATGGCGGTGTATATTTGCACTCAGCTATAATTCATTATAATTACAAGTAATATCTCCCTTCAACTCTGCAGGTAAAATGCTGTTACGTTATCTTCTGCCAGTGTTTAATGTTAGATGTAGATTTTTAAACTGGTATCATTTCCTCTCACTCTACGATGTGGGCGGACAGACAGAGAGACAGAAGACGTCTCTGGCTAGTAGTGGGACTTTAAATATCAAACACACATATACAGTTCAAATATGCAGCAGGAGAAAGCCTTTCATGGGCATTCATTTACAGTTTTCTTTTTACAATCGCTAGGACACATTTCTCAATACTTAGGTCACTCTTCACACATTGAGCACAACAGCAGTCTATGTGGGCTAAACTATGATCGTTTTTCATTGCTTTGTCTGTAACGGTTTTCTAATGGTGAAGGAGAGTCGGACCAAAATGCAGCGTGTAGATTGCGATCCATGTTTAATGGAAAAACACACATAAACACGAATCAATACAAAACACTACAAAAACAATAAACGTAACGAAAACCGAAAACAGCCTATACTTGTGTCAACTAACACAGAACAAGGACATCAGGACACTAAGGACACTAAGGACAATCACCCACAACACAACCAAAGAATATGGCTGCCTAAATATGGTTCCCAATCAGAGACAACGATAAACACCTGCCTCTGATTGAGAACCACTTCAGACAGCCATAGACTTGCCTAGAACACCCCACTAAGCTACAATCCCACTACAAACAAAAACCCATGTCACACCCTGGCCTGACCAAATAAATGAAAATAAACACAAAATACTTCGACCAGGGCGTGACAGAACCCCCCCTAAGGTGCGGACTCCCGAACGCACCTCAAAACAATAGGGAGGGTCCGGGTGGGCGTCTGTCCATGGTGGCGGCTCCGGCGCGGGACGTGGACTCCACTCAACACCTGTCTTAGTCCCTCCTCGCGTCCTTGGATAGTCCACCCTCGCCGCCGACCATGGCCTAGTAGTCCTCACCCAGAACCCCACTAGACTGAGGAGCAGATCGGGACTGAGGGCCAGCTCGGTACTGAGGCAGCTTGGGACTGAGGGGAAGCTCGGGACTGAGGGGAAGCTCGGGACTGAGGGGAAGCTCAGGAGTGAAAGGAAGCTCAGGAGTGAAAGGAAGCTCAGGAGTGAAAGGAAGCTCAGGAGTGAAAGGAAGCTCAGGAGTGAGAGGAAGCTCAGGCAGGTTGATGAATCTACCAGATCCTGGCTGACTGGCAGATCCTGGCTGACTGGCGGATCCTGGCTGACTGGCGGATCCTGGCCGACTGGCGGATCCTGGCCAACTGGCAGATCCTGGCTGACTGGCAGTTCTGGCAGATCCCGGCTGACTGGCAGATCTGGAAGAGTCTGGCTGACTGGCAGATCTGGAAGAGCCTGGTTGACTGGCAGATCTGGAAGATCTGGTTGCTCCATGCTGACTGGCGGCTCTGACTGCTCCACGCTGACTGGCGGCTCTGGCTGCTCCATGTAGGCTGACAGCTCTGGCGGCTTCTTACAGACTAGCAGCTCTGGCGGCTCCGTGCAGACTGGCAGCTCCTTGCAGACTGGCAGCTCCTTGCAGACTGGCAGCTCCTTGCAGACTGACAGCTCCTTGCAGACTGACAGCTCCTTGCAGACTGACAGCTCTGGCTGCTTCATGCAGACTGACAGCTCTGACTGCTCCATGCAGGCTGGCAGCTCTGACTGCTCCATGCAGGCTGGCAGCTCTGGCTGCGCTGAACAGACAGGAGACTCCAGTAGCGCAGGAGAGGAGAAAGGCTCCGACAGCGCTGGAGAGGCGGGAGACTCCGACAGCGCAGGAGAGGCGAGGCGCACTGTAGGCCTGATGCGTGGTGCTGGCACTGGTGGTACTGGACCGAGGACACGCACAGGAAGCCTGGTGCGGGGAGCTGCTACCGGAGGGCTGGGGTGTGGAGGTGGTACTGGATAGACCGGACCGTGCAGGCGCACTGGAGCTCTTGAGCACCGAGCCTGCCCAACCTTACCTGGTTGAATACTCTCGGTCGCCTTGCCAGTGCGGCGAGGTGGAATAGCCCGCACTGGGCTATGCAGGCGGACCCGGAGACACAGAGCGCAAGGCTGGTGCCATGTAAGCCGGCCCAAGGAGACACACTGGGGACCAGATGCGTAGAGCCGGCTTCATGGCATTTGGCTCGACGCTCAATCTAGCCCGGCCGATACGCGGAGCTGGAATATACCGCACCGGGCTATGCACCCGCACCGGGGACACCGTGCGCACCACTGCATAACACGGTGCCTGCCCGGTCTCTCTAGCCCCCCGGTAAGCACAGGGAGTTTGCGCAGGTCTCCTACCTGGCGTAGCCATACACCCTGTGAGCCCCCCCCCAATAAATTTTTGGGGCTGACTCCCGGGCTTCCTTGCCAACCGTGTTCCCTCATATCGCCGGCTCCTCTCTCCGGTTGCCTCTGCTCTCCTCGCTGCCTCCACCTGTTCCCATGGAAGGCGATCCCTTACCGCCAGGATCTCCTCCCATGTGTAGCAACCCTTGCCATCCAATATATCGTCTCATGTCCATTCCTCATTGCGCCGCTGTTGCTGCCTTTGTTGCTTCTCCAGCGGCTCCTGCATGTTGACATGCTGCTTGGTCCTGTAGTGGGTGATTCTGTAACGGTTTTCTAATGGTGAAGGAGGGTCGGACCAAAATGCAGCGTGCAGATTGCGATCCATGTTTAATGGAAAAACACACATAAACACGAATCAATACAAAACACTACAAAAACAATAAACGTAACGAAAACCGAAAACAGCCTATACTTGTGTCAACTAACACAGAACAAGGACACTAAGGACACTAAGGACAATCACCCACAACACAACCAAAGAATATGGCTGTCTAAATATGGTTCCCAATCAGAGACAACGATAAACACCTGCCTCTGATTGTGAACCACTTCAGACAGCCATAGACTTGCCTAGAACACCCCACTAAGCTACAATCCCACTACAAACAAAAACCCATGTCACACCCTGGCCTGACCAAATAAATGAAAATAAACACAAAATACTTCGACCAGGGCGTGACATTGTCACAAAATGCATTCAATGACTACGTCTTTCAAATTTCCTTGAATTATTTTCCCACCAACAAAACTCTATGTACCTATAGGCCAATTTTTCAAAACTGTTATACTTAAGTTCAAAACCTAACATAACCCAAAATTGAATAAGACAACAATTTGCTACATTTCTACAGTAATACCGTATTGAAATATATTCCAAATCTAAAAAATGAAATACTATCACAACAATTGGACCAACCACAGCTGATTCCCATTGTAGCTGAACACCGACCCAGGTGTTAGTCTTAAAATTTCATCTATACAAAAGGGGACATCTTAGGAATAAATAATGCTGTACTGTAATGTAAACATGGACCCAGCCAGAGATAGAGAAGTGGCTGACAGAGGAAGAAGAGTGGCTGGGAGAGGAAGAGGGAGAGGGGTACGTATGCGTGGTGGAAGAAGACTGAGAGGAAGATCAAGAGCTGTAGTCTCAGGTGAGATAAGGGCTACTATAATTGATCATATAGTAAATCATGGTCTATCAATGAGAGAGGCTGGTCTGAGAGTGCAGCCAAATCTGCGACGCTCAACAGTGGCATCTATTGTGAGAAATTTCCGGCAAAACAACAGGTAAGATGTGCATTCTGCAAGGGCATCTGACTGAACTGCACATTACAGAAGTCAATTGAGCACAGCCTCCAAACTCACTTGTGTGTAATTGTTTTTATATTTCTGCTTAGGACCCAGTGGTTACCTCTCACAGGTGGGAGAGGTAGGACTTTCACTGCTGTGCAGGAAACTGCAATCGTTGATATGGTCATCAGAAACAATGGTATAAAACTCACAGATCTTCGGGACAGAGTGTTGGTAGCCAACATTACATTTGGAAATACTCACAATGTAAGCACAACAGCTATTTCTAGAGTCCCGAAACAACATAAAGTCAGGATGAAGCAGTTGTACCCTGTCCCCTTTGAGGGGAACTCTGAACGAGTCAAGTAACTCAGAAACCAATATGTCCAGGTAATATGACTATAAAATACAGAACTGGTTTCGAACAAGAACCAAACAGGGCAGAGGCACAAAATGGCATGTTTTTAGGTATAATGTAAATGACCGTAATAGCCTAACTCTTATGCTGCATTGTGGATTTATTATAGAGAGTCATGGAGATTGAAGCCACGAAAACACCCCACATTATTCATCTTTGTGGTTGAGGCTGGTTTCAACTTGGCCAAAACACGGCGGCAAGGAAGGAATGTGATTGGGAAAAGAGACACTGTGGATGTCCCGGGCCAGAGGGGTACCAACATCACAATGTCTGTAGCAATATCCTCTGATGGATGGCTGTTACACAAACCGCTAATTGGGCCATACAACACCGAGCGTCTCATTTCATTCCTGGATGACCTCTTATGGAAGGGTTGTGCCAGTTGAGGAAAGGGTTGCAAGTGAGGCGAAATCGGCCAACGTTTGTAATTGTATGGGACAATGTGGCATTTCACCACTCCCGTACAGTCACAGAGTGGTTTGCAGCCCATCTCAGGATGGTGTCACTTTTCCTTCCACCTTACACTCCATTCCTCAACCCCATAGAGGATTTATTTTACTCATGGAGGTGGAAGGTTTATGACCGCCATCCACATGATCAAATGTCCCTCTTGGACGCAATGAATGGTGGATGCCTGGACATATCTGCAGAAGATTGCCAGGGATGGACCAGGCATGTCAAAATATGATTTCCTAGGTGTATTGCCCAAGATGTGATGTGGATGAGAACCTGTGGTCAAATGCAGAAGACAGGGTTGACTAGCATTGCTACTGTATCTGTATCGGTAGATGGTGTATACACAAATGACTGTATTTTGGAATCACTTAATGCCAAAAAATAACATAAAACATATTGAAGCATATTGCATCCTGTCTGATTCATTCCGGTAACATATACTGCAGTGAATTCTAAACAGTAGAGAGGTGTCATTCTTGTTTTGTAAAGACATTTGACAAAAGAAAACATTGTGTAATGCAACCTGTTGTTAGTGTTTTATAGGTCATTGCTTTATGAGTGACAAAGCGTGCTTGTTGGGTGACGACCTTTGCTAGTGTTGTGGAAGAATGAGTTGATTTGAGACATGTATGAAGTGTTTTGGTAGTTTTAGTTTTAGGAGAACTGTGTGAAGAGTTTTGACAAAGTGACCTAAGCATGGAGAAATGGGTCCTAGCGATTGTAAAAGAAAACTATAAAAAAAAACTGTAAATACAACTTTAATGTTCTGTCAGATATTAGACATTATTGACCCAAGTCTGTAGAATGGGAAACAGTGTGAGGCGCATGAATGTATCAACATTGTACCCACAAACCTGGTTATACGTTTGTAGAAGCCAGACAACAGCCTCAGCAGCCCTCAGCCCACAGCAGCCTCCAGTGTTGTGCATATGAATGGCAGTGGGAAGAAGAGTGAATATTAATAGGTGTAGAGGAGGATGGGAGAGAATGGGTGTGTGGATGTACAGTATATCACAAAAGTGAGTATACCCCTCACATTCTTGTAAATATTTGAGTATATCTTTTCATGTGACAACACTGAAGAAATTACACTTTGCTACAATGTAAAGTAGTGAGTGTACAGCTTGTATAACAGTGTCAATTTTCTGTCCCCTCAAAATAACTCAACACACAGCCATTAATGTCTAAACCGCTGGCAACAAAAGTGAATACACCCCTAGGTGAAAATGTCCAAATTGGGCTCAATTAGCCATTTTCCCTCCCCGGTGTCATGTGACTCGTTAGTGTTACAAGGTCTCAGGTGTGAATGGGGAGCAGGTGTGTTAAAATCACACTCCCTCATACTGACAGGTCACTGGAAGTTCAACATGGCACCACATGGCAAAGAACTCTCTGAGGATCTGAAAAAAAGAATTGTTGCTCTACATAAAGATGGCCTGGGCCATAAGAAGAATGCTAAGACCCTGAAACTGAGCTGCAGCACGCACGGTGGTCAAGACCATACAGCGGTTTAACTGGACAGGTTCCACTCAGAACAGGCCTCACCATGGTCGACCAAAGAAGTTGAGTGCACGTGCTCAGCGTCATATCCAGAGGTTGTCTTTGGGAAATAGACGTATGAGTGCTGCCAGCATTGCTGCAGAGGATGAAGGGGTGGGGGTGTCAGTGCTCAGACTGTACGCCGTACACTGCATCAAATTGGTCTGCATGGCTGTCGTCCCAGAAGGAAGCCTCTTCTAAAGATGATGCACATGAAAGCCTGCAAACAGTTTGCTGAAGACAAGCAGACTAAGGACATGGATTACTGGAACCATGTCTTGTGGTCTGATGAGACCAAGACAAAACGTATTTTGTTCAGATGGTGTCAAGCGTGTGTGGCGGCAACCAGGTGAGGAGTACAAAGACAAGCGTGTCTTGCCAACAGTCAAGCATGGTGGTAGAAGGGTCATGGTCTGGGGCTGCACGAGTGCTGCCGTCACTGGGGAGCTACAGTTCATTGAGGGAACCATGAATGCCAACATGTACTGTGACATATACTGAAGCAGAGCATGATCCCCTCCCTTCGGAGACTGGGCCGCAGGGCAGTATTCCAACATGATAACGACCCCAAACACACCTCCAAGACGACCACTGCCTTGCTAAAGAAGCTGAGGGTAAAGGTGATGGACTGGCCAAGCATGTCTCCAGACCTAAACCCTATTGAGCATCTGTGGGGCATCCTCAAACGGAAAGGTGGAGGAGTGCAAGGTCTCTAACATTCACCAGCTCCGTGATGTCGTCATGGAGGTGTGGAAGAGGATTCCAGTGGCAACCTGTGAAGCTCTGGTGAACTCCATGCCCAAGAGGGTTAAGGCATTAAGGCAGTGCTGGAAAATGCTGGAAAATGATGGTGGCCACACAAAATATTGACAGTTTGGGCCCAATTTGGACATTTTCACTTAGGGGTGTACTCACTTTTGTTGCCAGGGGTTTAGACATGAATGTCTGTGTGTTGAGGTATTTTGAGGGGACAGCACATTTACACTGTTATACAAGCTGTACACTTACTACTTTTACATGTTAGCAAAGTGTGATTTCTTCAGTGTTGTCACATGGAAATATATACAAAAATATTTACAAAAATGTGAGGGGTGTACTCACTTTTGTGATATACTGTATATGGTTTATGTTGGTTTATGTTGTATGTGGATGAAGGAGAATGGACGAGAAAGTTGACGTATGAAGGGGTGTAAATGTGTCTGAGAAGAGGAGGGGAGGGAGGCAAAACATGGGGGGTTTGACTTGGGTGGGCAAGGATGGGAGGGTGGGACAAACTTGCCTTGAGGAGGGAGGGGGGGTAAAGGAGTGAGGAAAACTGGGAGCTTGGCTTGGGAAAGAAGGATTTATTTATACTACAATGTAATTGTATTTATGAATAAGAGTTCTGGACAAATTAGGAGAGTTATTACTATTCCTTGTTTGCCATTATAGTTAAGGTCCAATTTTTTTGTGAGAGTGAAGATGGGCTCTATGCAAGGGACAGGGACGGGGAAGCTGGGAGGACATCAGACTGACCACTGACCACAGTATTGAAGTGGCAGTCTTTCTCCAATGCATTTATAATGACTTAATCCACACATTTTTGCTACATTAGGGGAGGAGGAGGAACTTAAAAGCGCCTCAAAGTACAAAGAAGTACTTGCTTTATGTTTTTAGTGTGTTCTCTGATATCTACAGGAGCAGTGTTCCAATACCGGGATGATTGTTGCTAACGTGCGCTAATGTGACTAGAATGACGTTGTAAGTGACAGCCAACTGACATAGACATGTCCTGGAGAAAGCTTACATTCTTGTTAATCTAACTTTCACTGTAGTTGTTACAGTGAACAAAATACCATGCTATTTGAGGAGAGCACATAACAACAATGTATGTATGAATGTATCAAACCAGTTGCCTTTTATCACAGCAACGGGTTTGAAGGTCACTAATGTACTTTACATTCAGTAATCTTGCTCTGATTTGTCATCCTGAGGGTCCCAGAGAAAAAACATACCATTGTTTTTTGATAAAAAATATCCATGTTTATTTTCAATTGTAGGAACCTGGGTTCTACAGTTTGAACCCCTTGCTTGTGTCTGCCCAACTCATTCCGAACCATCTCCATTGGGTTGTGGTCGGGTGATTGTTGAGGTCAGGTCATCTGATGCAGCACTCCATCACTCTCCTTCTAGGTCAAAGAGCCCTTACGCAGCCTGGAGGTGTGTTGGGTCATTGTTCTGTTGTAAAACAAATCATAGTCCCACTAAGAGCAAACCAGATGGGATGGCACATCGCTGCAGAATGCTGTGGTAGCCATGCTGGTTAAGTGTGCCATGAATTATATATAAATCAGAGACAGTGCCACCAGAAAAGCACCCCCACACCATCACACCTTCACATCCATGCTTCAACAGTGGGAACCGCTCAGATCATCCGTTCAGCTACTCGCCGTCTCACAAAGACACAGTGGTTAAAACCAAAACTCTCAAATTTGGGCTCATCAGACCTAAGGACAGATTTCCACCAGTCTCATGTCCATTGCTCAGGTTTCTTGGCCTAAGCAAGTCTCTTCTTCTCATTGGTGTCCTTTAGTGGTGGCTTCTGTGCAGCAATTTGACCATGAAGGCCTGATTCACGCAGTCTCCTCTAAACAGTTGATGTTGAGATGTGTCTGTTACTTGAACTCTGTCAAGCATATGTATACGTATATACTGTATTCTATATCATCTACTGCATCCTTATGTAATACATGTATCACTAGCCACTTTAACTATGCCACTTTGTTTACATACTCATCTCATATGTATATACTGTACTCAATACCATCTACTGTATCTTGCCTATGCCGCTCTGTACCATCACTCATTCATATATCTTTATGTACATATTCTTTATCCCCTTACTCTTGTGTCTATAAGGTAGTAGATTTGGAATTGTTAGCTAGATTACTTGTTGGTTATTACTGCATTGTCGGAACTAGAAGCACAAGCATTTCGCTACACTCGCATTAACATCTGCTAACCATGTGTATGTGACAAATACAATTTGATTTTTATTTATTTATTTTACCTTTATTTAACTAGGCAAGTCAGTTAAGAACAAATTCTTATTTTCAATGACGGCCTAGGAACAGTGGGTTAACTGCCTGTTCAGGGGCAGAACGACAGATTTGTACCTTGTCAGCTCGGGGATATCGAACTTGCAACCTTTGATTTGATTTGACATATATATATATATATATATATATATATATATATATATATATATATATATATATATATATATATAAATGCACACACACGTATATGCAAACACACAAACATATATAAACACACACACACACACACACTTGGAAGTGAGGAGAGCGATGAAAGGGAGGAGTGCTTTACAGACATGATCTGTTGACCTCAATTGACTTCACCACTTCAGACTGTATCATAGTTACTGCTGATTTTTATACAACACTGCTATAGATAACGGTTATGTTGTTGATGATAATCATCATCATAACTGTTAGCACCAACATAACACGAAGAAATTGTTTCAGTATAAGCCATACTGTGCTGTACGAGCGTACCTGTGTGCCTGCATGCGTGCACATGTTTTTTTACATTTACATTTACATTTAAGTCATTTAGCAGACGCTCTTATCCTTCATTGTCTTCCCACTGTTTGTCTGTGCAGTCATAATCTGAATGAAAGACAGTTCCAGAAAGGGAGAGAAGAGACAGACAGGCAAGGCAGCCAGAGATGCAGTCAGACAGACAGGCAGGCAGGCAGGCAGGCAGGAAAAAAACGAGGTAGAAGTTAGACTGACAAATCACTGTTGCATACAAATGTTAATGACAATGCTCCATTTGATTTACACAACGCTGCCCTCTTGTGGAGCATTAGTGGATTCCAATCATGAATTCATTATTGATTGTCATGGCAAATGTATCATGCACAATTACAATTGCGTGAGCAACAAAGAACATCATGTGATCAGAAGAATTCCCCAGTCAACGTTGAATGTTGCCCAAGAAAGAAGACTTTGACACAACTTTGACACAACGTGACTCTAAAAAGGCAGAACTTCCTCAAAGCAGATGTTTCAACACTGCCAGCCGAGTGCCTCTGTGCCTGTGTGTGGTGCATGTTTCTGTTATGAATACAGTGAAGATTTTTCCTACTTTGTAATCAGATTTTGTCAGTTTATGTAGTTCATGCCAAAAGGGCCAAGTTAATGTAATTCGTCTATTTTGTCCTAGATCCCTATTTAAAAATACCTAAAGCTAATGATCTATGGAAATTGATCTCGCCTTTCATTTACAGTAATTTGGAACTCATTACTGTATTTTGAGCACCGTTCGTCAATGTCCCTCTCTGTCTCTCACCTATACACACACACGCACGCACGTGTGCACAAACACACACACACACACACACACACACACCTAGACATTTTAATTAGCTTATTATCTTTGAGAGGGATAATTGCACAGATAGAAGTCTAAATCTGGAGGTGTTTCAATTATTCTGTCTGGCTGGCTGCAGGCAAAGTATCCCTCATCATAACTAATACATAGTCTGGCTGATTAGCTTAAGACACCACACCGTTTGCTCTCCAATAGGGCTGTGTGTGTGTGTGTGTGTGTGTGTGTGTGTGTGTGTGTGTGTGTGTGTGTGTGTGTGTGTGTGTGTGTGTGTGTGTGTGTGTGTGTGTGTGTGTGTGTGTGTGTGTGTGTGTGTGTGTGTGTGTGTGTGTGTTGGCCAAGGTTATCTGATTTAGCAAGGACTGAATCTTGGAGCCCTCAGTTGCTCGTTGGTGTGGCTGAGTGTTAAGTGGTCACTAGGTGCTGTTGCTGAGGAGCTTAGTTCCAATACAGCCTGTGGAGCATTAATCACTGAGCTGGCAGACCAGTCCTCCTTACTCTTCTACCCCCTTTCTCAACTCTCTGTTTCCCCCCTCTATTTCCCCCTTTTTTCAACTGGTCCCTTATTATTATTGTAAATGCATTGAGAACACTCACACACGCACACAAATGCGCATGCGCACACCCACGCACACACACCCCTGTCCCGCAAACCACACATCTTATCCCGTGTACATTTGTTACTCTTCCTCCCCAGTTCCATCGCTCTCATTGAGATTGTATTTCCACTTGTTGATAGTGTCCCATATCGTGTATCTAAACGCTTGTGACATAATGTATTTCTCTTTCTGCTGTTAAAGTCAGGCACCTTTTTTTTAGGATTCAGCGTACAGCAATAGATTTCCTGGTTAGTTGAGTCATTCGGTGTTGGTTGAATTTGGTTTGGTTTGGTTTAGTTTTGGCCACTTACTCTATCCTTGACTGTTTAGTTTAACTGTGGTTAGTTTGTCCGTCTCTGCTTAGTTTGACTGGGTAAGGTACACTGTGGTTGGTATGTCATTCTGGTTAACTGTTGGTTTGGTGACAGTTTTTGGTTAGTTGGGTGTTGTGGTGTTATTACTGCATCCGTGTATCAGGTGCCAAGCTAAACAACCTGAGGCCTGGCATCTTACTGGCACAAAGACATGATACACCTGGAGTCAGATTTCACTCAATGACACACACTACAGCTCACTGGGACATACAGGCCTGCAAGTGTGTATGTGTGTTTGTGTAGGTGAAAGGGAAGCACCCATAGTAAAGAGAGCCACATCCGTGAGTTTGCCCACTGCTGCCAATGTCACGCCAGTCCCAAATGCATGTCGGTCTCTCTCCTCACTCCCCCATTCCACCCCTTTCCTCGCAGACTCACGGCATTTCTGAAGTGATCTCTCTGCTTTCCATCCCTCCTCTCCTCCCTCCTCAGTCCGCTATCCTGTCTCTTCTCTCCTCCCTCTTCCCCTCTCCTCCTTCTTCTGTCCTCCCTCTCTCCCCTTCTCCCAGCTCTCCTCCTTCTTTCATCCTTCTCTCCTAGCTCTTCCTTACCTCTATCCAAACTCATGCCACTTACCCAATTACACACTAGGAGGGACTGAGCAGGAGGGGATGGAGAGAGGGAGGGAAGGGAAACAAACAGAATGACAGAAAGAAACGGTTATAGGTAGACGAATAGGAGTGAGAGTAAAATAATAAACCTTAGATATACCTTAGAACTACAGTGGACTATAATCACCTCTCGACTCTGGTTAATGGCGTTCGTCTAACTTTTAACAATTGTTATCTGGACTTACGGACGCTTGATGACAGTTGACGAGGCTGGCTGACAGGTCCAATCGGAGGGCGGCTGAGTTACGGAGGAACCGTCTCTGTGCCCTCTGAGGCATCAAGGCTTTGACTAACAACTACCTGTGAGCCGTTCTTGACAGGGCAGCTACTACGGACAGTCAACTCTATACTGTCAATACTACCTACCACAGACAGGAGAGAGGGGATAGAGGGATTTTGTCTCAACATCGTCGTCACTTCTGACCTTAGTGGACGTGCCATGACTTTTTACTGGCAGATAGTGGGAGACTGAACAAAAGAGAGAGAACAGGTGGACAGAGTGATATAAATGCGACTGGGGGACCGGAGGGGTTCTGAGCTAAGGGGGGCTCTCTTGGATTGACACGGACAGACAGAGAGAACGAGAGAAAGATAGAGGGAAAGGAGAGATCTCTCCATCTCTGGGACAGTGTGTCAAGATGCAGTTGATTTTTTTCCGTGAGGTGTGGGAGATGGAGGGGTTGCAGACAGTGGGGATACTCCTGGTGGTCTGTAGCTCCCTCAAACTGATGCACTTCCTGGGGCTCATCGATTTCTCCTCCGGAGGTAAGATACAGGGGCCTGAGGGCTGGGTATGAAACATGGGACAGATATGGTTAAAGGACAGGAAGGGTGGGGGGGGTTAGGGACAGGGATAGGGGTAGGAGAAGAGGCAAGGTTATGGGCTGGGTACAGAGGGGCTTGAGGTTAGGGAGAGGGTTAGGGTGTGGGAGAGATGTCTATGTATGGCAAGAAGACTCAATCCTTAATCTGTCTGATGAATGGTGGACTTTAATGGCTGTAATTCAGGTCATTGGGTGTCAAATCGAGCTTGCGTACATTTTTTCGGTACACTTTCCAAATGTCGACTAAACAAAATACGCTAGACAAGGTGGGATCTTTTTGTATCTGGAAAATTAATTATGTGAGAAATATTGATGGAAATGCTTTTATGTGCAAATATTGATATATGAATCATCATATTGAAGTAAACGACATGTTGTGTGGTCCTCCCACTATGACTCGTCAGGAAAGCATGCAGTTTATTAGGCTACAGATGAAATCAATTCTTTCGGAACTTCACAGGGTGGTGAAAGGGCAAGGTGATGAGTTTGACGCTCCTTTCCAATAACTATCGTGGGTCTTATGTCATAACACATGATAATCGATGAATGGCAGAATTTTGACAACTAAAAATAATTTTGCTCTTTTGTCAATAATAATATATGCCATTTAGCTGACGCTTTTATCCAAAGCGACTTACAGTCATGTGTGCATACATTCTACGTATGGGTGGTCCCGGGAATCGAACCCACTACCCTGGCGTTACAAGCGCCATGCTCTACCAACTGAGCCACAGAAGGACTCTTCATATATAAACTATACGTGTGCTCTTAGCCAACAGTGAGAAGATAGCGCTGTGGCTAGAGCGCACTTTCCAATTTCAGAGTGGGCACACTCACTATATAACCCACATTTTTTTTTATGAGAAAATCAGTAGAGTTGAAAATGCTTTTCGCAAAAAGTATTTTTATGTGCATTACCTCGTCACGCACAGCCTTTTATCTGCCACGAGTCAGTTTGATAGAAACACATCTCTGGTGGGAAAATGTTTTTTTTTAATGCAGATTTTAGAAAAATTGCATGAAAATATGTCACCAATTGGATGACCTAGCTTGTGTCTACATCTATTTTTCCTCTCTCACTCTTCTCTGTGCCTAATGAGCTGTCTATACTTTATATTACTAATGGACAGATTCCCAGATGGTTAGTTGGCCATGGATTACAGCCGTTTGAGGGTAATAGCAGACACGTTTTTCCAAAACATAGTTTGTGTATAGGTGCCCTCGAGGGAACACAAGGCAGAGCTAGCCGAAACGACACAAAACAATTGCTTTCCGGACATTCGTTAATTTGAGATGTTAAGGTTAATTTCATCAATTGCTTGTCCTTGTAATTGGAATGTACACTACCGTTCAAAAGTGTGGGGTCACTTAGAAATCTCCTTGTTTTTGAAAGAAAAGCACATTTGTTTTGTCTACTAAAATAACATCAAATTGATCAGAAATCCAGTGTAAACATTGTTAATGTTGTAAATGACTATTGTAGCTGGAAACGGCTGATTTTTTAAATGGAATATCTACATAGGCGTACAGAGGCCCATTATCAGCAACCATCACCCAAATATTCCATTTTATTTGGAATGGCAAGCCAGACAAAATTAAATGGTCCTATTTATGCAAGGAATATGAATTCGCAAAAACTTAAGGACTCAAACAAATGTTATACTTAAATCCGAACTGGTTCTTTAGCAGATTAGTAAGAATGTCTCATTCCCATGTTCAAGAATGGCCATCTTCCCTTTATTCAGATTAAAACTTGTGACTTTTGGTTAATTGAAAATGAAATAATCTTCAAAATATTGTTATTTTAAAACAAGCTGTTTTAAAAGTTGGGTGCAATTTTAGTTTAATCCACCAGAAAAGACAGAAAAATAATACAACAAATAATGTGGTTAAACTCAAATATACTATTTGATTAAAAAAAGAACATTATAAAAATAAAGTTATAGTCTTTGTAAATGATATCATCAATAGGACTGGTGGAGTTATGCCACACATGCAGCTAACAATATAAGGAAGTATCTGCTCTACCAAAAATGACAACCAACTAATTGCAGCATTACTTCAAAAATGGAAGAGGCGGAAAATTCATTCCTTAAAAAGGAATTTTTACTTAAAAATCATACAATGTGATTTTCTGTGTTTTTGTTTTAGATTCAGTCTCTCACAGTTGAAGTGTACTTATGATTAAAAAAAATACAGACCTCTACATGCTTTGTAAGTAGTAAAACCTTCAAAATCGATAGTGTATCAAATAATTGTTCTCCCCACTGTATATATATATATATATATATATATATATATATATATATATATATATATGGGGGATACAACCATTCCAGCACACTTAAAAATATGTGGTAAATAGAAATCTAACTGGATGGTCTTCAGAAATAGATGGGAGTAGGATAGGAGTAAAAACAAACAAAATATAACCATAGTTAAGTAGATTGTGTCCAAAACATGTATATAGTATGTATAAGCTGGAAGTAGAAGCCTAAGTGTTGTTGTTCATTCGTTTACTCCAATTAGGGGAGGGGTGGTAGGGTCAGTTGAAAATAATAAAGGAAAATATATTTTTAAAAGGTGTGTGTGTTTAAGGTCACCGTTATGAAAACTTAGGACACTAAAGAGGCCTTTCTACTAACTACTGACTCTCTTTCTACTGACACCAAAAGAAAGATGCCCAGTGTCCCTGCTCATCTGCATGAACGTGCCTTAGGCATACTGCAAGGAGGCATGAGGACTGCAGATGTGGACAGGGCAATAAATTGGCAGGGAGACAGGACGGACAGCTGATCGTCCTCGCAGTGGCAGACCACGTGTAACAACACCTGCACAGGATCGGTACATCGAATATCACACCTGCGGGACAGGTACAGGATGGCAACAACAACTGCCCGAGTTACACCATGATTGCAAAATCCCTCCATCAATGCTCAGAATATATGCATTAGGCTGAGAGAGGCTGGACTGACGGCTTGTAGGCCTGTCGTAAGGCAGGTCACCATTGGCAACAACGTCGCTTAACCTTAGAAAAATGGAACATAAGAAAACAAGCAAAAAGTGCAAAAAAAAAAAAAAATTCTGGAGTTGTTTCCGTAGTTGTCTGAATCGGAACAGTTTTTTTTTTTTTTGCAAACCCACCGTCGCTGGACCAGACAGGACTGGCAAAAAAGTGCTCTTCACTGACGAATCGCAATTTTGTCTCACCAGGGGTGATGGTCAGACTCGCATTTATAGTCGAAGGATGAGCGTTACATCGAGGCCTGTACTCTGGAGCGCGATCGATTTGGAGGTGGAGGGTCCATCATGGTCTGGGGAAGTGTGTCACAGCATCATCGGACTGAGCTTGTTGTCATTGCAGGCAATCTCAACGCTGTGCGTTACAGGGAAGATACCCTCCTCCCTTATGTGGTACCCTTCCTGCAGGCTCATCCTGACATGACCCTCCAGCATGACAATACCACCAGCCATACTGTTTGTTCTGTGTGTGATTTCCTGCAAGACAGGAATGTCAGGGTTCTGCCATGGCCAGCGAAGAGCCCAGATCTCAATCCCATTGAGCAGGTCTGGGACCTGTTGGATCGGAGGGTGAGGCTTGGGCCATTCCCCCCAGAAATGTTTGGGAACTTGCAGGTCCCCCCTTTGTTCAGGGACACATTACTCAATTTCTGTTAGTCATATGTCTGTGGAACGTTTTTTTATGTCTCAGTTGTTGAATCTTGTTATGTTCATACAAATATTTACACATGTTAAGTTTGCTGAAAATAAACGCAGTTGACAGTAAGAGGACGTTACTTTTTTTGCTGAGTTTCTGTATATTTATTTCATATGTATGTGTACGTATTGTAGCGGTTTCAGGGGTTGTGTGGTGGGTGGAAGGACGGTATGTGCCTGAAAGGTTTGTTTGTTTTCTGGCTGCCAGGACCACGGAAAGCAATGAGAAGTATTCCCCAGAGGTAGGACCATGGACAGCTCATGGGGAACCTTCTAGACTGCAGCAGAACAACCACACCTGTCTCCAGTTGTAATCAGAGGCAAACTGCAGACAGGTGAAACCAATCAGGGCCTCTACTTAACCGCGCCCTGGATATCCTTCCTTCCTTTGTCTTTTCTTTGACCCCGGTAGGTGAAGGAGTAATAGGTTATTGGGGAGACAGAGCGTACAGTGGAGAAGGCGGTTTACCGGAAGATAGGGACTGATGATTTTAAACAAGGATTTTACCCCCAAAGACCAAGATTGGAGGACCTTCCACTGATAAGTTTGTTTTGAGTTTGGTATATCAGGAACGCTGCCAAAACCTGATAATAATAATAAGCCGTTTTAACCCTTTACTTGGACTGGTGGTGTGTGTTTGTATGCGTAAACCCTGTCTTACAAAGATCTTGGCGCCGAAACCGCCACATTGGTGGAGAATGTGAGCAGGCTGTGAGGATACACACACACACACACGCAGCCATAAAAAAATGTGGGTGGAGGGTGGTTTTAAGGAGAGACAACCATGGAAGATCTGTTGAAGCAATTAGCCACTTCCAATAACATGCAACAAAAAGCCAATCGGCAGCAAGCGGAAACGAAACGCCTCTTATTGGAGGAACAAATGAAGTGTCAACTGTAGGTTAATATGGACATACAAAAGTTAACTGCTGAAATCACTGCGGTGAACATTGCTCAACAGACCATTGTGGCCAGTCGATATCTGCAGAAAATGACACCTGATTTTGAGGCTTTCCTAAAGATATTTGAGCGCACGGCAGAACGAGAGGCATGGCCACAGATACAATTTCAGGAATACTGGCTCTATTCCTTTGTGGGGATGCACATCAGGCGTGGTCTGATCTGGAAGCAACAGAAGCCAATGACTACTGAAGAAGGAAATATTAGCACAGTTTGGAGTCACCATTTCTTTAAGGGCCCAGCGCTTACATACTTGGACGTATCAACCCGAGAAGGCACCCAGGTCACAGATATTTGACCTGGTTCACCTAGCAAAAAAATGGCTGGAGCCCGCAACCCTCAGTACTGGGGGCATTGTGGAAAGAATAGTGATTGACCACTACATGGCCTTACTTTACGAGCTAAAGAAGGTTGTCAGCCAGGGCAGTCCCACCACAGCAGACAGAGTGGTGGACCTCATTGAGAGGTGTCGAGCAACTGACAAACTGCTCAAACCCAGTCGTCTGGACAGAACCACCCAAGAAAAGGGAGGCCTCAAATGAGGAAGCAAGAAATCTCACCTGCAGACTCCCCGGGTTTGGAAAGGAAGAATCCAAAGAGCGGATGGGGAATGTGGGTGCCAGGACCAGGGTTTCCAACCTGAAGCAAAGGTGAGGAATAGAGTGGTTGATACCGACACCTGGGAGTGCTACCACTGTGGCAAAATAGGACAGATCACATGGCACTGTCCCAAGAAGGAGGAACCTATGCTGTTCACATTTCCAATCTACACCACTGCCATGTCATTTCAGCCCATGTCCAAGCCCACCGCTACCCACCACACCTCAGTTGGGTACAGGTCCAAGGGAAAGAAGTAGATGCTCTTCTAGACTCCGGGAGCATGTTCTCCCTCATCAGACCATCACTATTATCCCAGCCGCAGAGGACTGCCTCTCCAACCAGGGACATCACCTGTGTTCACGGGGACACCAAAACCTACCCAAACTCAGATGTAGAGATTAACACCAGCAGAGTGCAGTTCAGAGTTAACCTAGGATTGATTGAGAACCTACCATATCCCGTGCTACTAGGTCACGACTGTCCATATTTTCAAGAATTGTGGAAAGGACTACAGGACGAAGGAGATGGCGGTGCCAGATAATAGGGCATGCCAGGCGATATTTACATTTTTGCAGTGAAAAGAAAAGAAAACCGCTACCAAAGAACTATCTGACCTATGAAAGGAAAGTTAACAAATTGGTACTTACCTGCCCGACTCCTGTAGCCGACACTAGAGTTCTCCTGGAAGAAGAAGGGGAAGGACACGACGAAAAGGCAGGAAACCCAGTGTGGATAAGTGGGCCATAAATGGTGGAAGAGGAGGAACAGGAAGCACAGGCCGAGGGGCCTGGAAATTCTTATGCACATCAAATTTTTCCTCCTGAGTTAACACAGTATAGGGGAAGGTTTGGTACTGCTCAGATAGAAGACCCCACACTACAGAACGCCAGACAGAATGTCAAGGTAATAGATCATGTGTACCTGTAAATCGTGCTAATGTACTCACCTTTCCCCATTTTCCATGAGGAACAATCTCTTATACCAGGTATCGAAGTCCAATGACATCACAGTGGAGCAGCTGTTGGTTCCAACCCCGTTTCATGTGATAGTGCTGAACCTGGCCCATAACCACTTGTTGGGAGGATATTTAAGGAGAGAAACACAAGAACGGGTGTTACAACACTTTTTCTGGCCGGGGTGTATGCGGTAAGATATTGTCAGGTGTGTCCTGACTGTCAGAGAACCTCACCCCTTCCTGATTTACACAATTCCTTAATCCCGTTGCCAATGATAGACACGCCCTTCGATAGAATTGCTAGGGATTTAATTGAACCATTATCACGGTCTGCAAAAGGTTTTCAACATCTACTGGTCGTAGTGGATTATGCCACCAGGTATCCCGAGGCTATTCCCTTGCACAGTGCCAACACCTAGAGCATTGTCAGAGAACTGCTACAGATGTTCTCCAGGGTAGGTTTACCCGAGAGATCCTGATGGACCCAGGTATGGTGTTCATGTCTAAGGTGATGAAAGATTTATGTAAATTGCTTCAAATCAAACAACCCTGCACTTCTGTATATCACCCACAGACGGACGGCCTAGTCGAGAGATTCAATAGAACCCTGAAATCCATGCTCAGACGGACCACGGAGCGGGATTCGGCAAAACTGGGACCAGCTGCTGCCGTTTTTGATGTTTGCTATAGGAGAAGTACCCCAGGCATCCACTGGTTTTCCCCCATTTGAGCTACTGTTTTCCCACAGGCCCAGTGGATTGTTAGATGTAACAAAGGAGAACTGGGAACAACAGCCCAGCCCCCAGAACCCTGTCATAGAACACATAGAATAAACCATGTAATGCCCATTGAAGCAACATTTACAGCAGAGTCAAGTCGACAACCGTCTCGTTCAACCCGAGAGTTCGCCCCAGAGGATCGGGTTATGGTGTCAGTACCCATGACGGAATGTAAATTCCTGGCCACATGGTGAAGTCCCTACGAGGTGCTGCAGAAAATGGGGCCTGTGAACTACCTCATCTGTCAGCCAGGGAGAAGGAAGCAAAAACAGATGTGTCATGTTAACCTGTTAACAAAGTGGATAAGTCAAGAAGTACTGTGCGGTGGGGGACAAACCAACAGACTTCAGTACCTTCGGGAAGATGTAATCAGGGCCAAACTGCAGGGCCTCTACTTAACCGCGCCCTACATTTCCTTTCTTTGTCTTTTCTTTGACCCCGGCAGATGAAGGAGTAATAGGTTATTGGGGAGACAGAGCGTGTGGTGTAGGTTTACCGGAAGAAAGGAACTAATGATTTTCAACATTTTCAAAATAAAGATAAAACATTAAATGAGTATTAGGTCCAAACGTTTGACTGGTACAGTATGTACAGTGTATGTATATATATATATTTTATATATGGGGGATTGCAAGTGATGCAGACAATTACGTTGATGGAAGCTTCAATCTATCTGCAATGTTAAAGCTGATTTCTCCTCAAAAACAAATTTGATTTTAAAAAAATAATTATGTAGGGAATAATGTCACCCTGTGTGTGTGTGTGTGTGTGTGTGTGCGTGCATGCATTTTGGCTAGGGATAGAGCAGTGTGTGATTGACTCAGCCCTGGTGGCCATAATGGCTTTGATGTCCCTGCGTGGGTCAGATCAAACACACACACACTCCATCCCGTCTCCCAAGGCTACTCTCTGTGTGTGTGTGTGTGTGTGTGGGTGGGTGTGTGTCAGTACATTTTGCTCCAATCTCTAACCTCGTACTGCCTATTTTGGCAGCATACCTGTAGGGGGTGGGACAGAAAGCTTATGGGGAAGACAGGGAGTGACACGGTCAGCAGATCAACAGCTTGTCCTTAGTACATAATAGGGATTGTGTCAACCTGTGTGCGCATGCGTGTGTTCATTCAGAGGTGTGTTAATTTATTGGTATAGTTACAGGTCATACAATACTGGTCTGTATCATGGCCTTCATCCCTCCACCATCTGGAGATCTACTAGAAGTAGTGAAGTTGCTGTTACTTCGGAGATGCAGGTGCTCTCTTCTTCTCTCTGCAGTATGACTTCGCTCTGACAGTACCAGGTCTGATTCTTACTGATTGTGTCTTCGAATTGCACTGTGATTATTCTTGGTTCCAACTTGGGTTGTACTTGTGCTGTTTGTGTGGTCAGTGGGTTGAGGGTGCGTAGTGAGTAACATGAGCTGATTTCTGGTGGATGAGTTCTGATGAATGAGTTCTGATGAATGAATTCTGTTGGATGACTTCTGAAGGACGAGTCCTGGAGTTCTGATGGATGACTTTGGAGTTCTGGTGGACGAGTTCTGATGGATGAGTTCTAGTGGTTGAATTCTGATCTGTTCAAATGTGAGGACTGATTGGGTTTGAGTCGTTTGATCAAGGTCCTGCTGAATGTTGATCTAACACAGATGTTTTCAAAGTGTGAGGCGCGCCTCACCAGGGGGTTACTAGTCACTGTAATGGATTACATTTAGAAAGTAACCTACCCAAACTGTGAATGTTGTTATTGATGTTCCACATTTAAATTACACAAGATATTAACCTCATTAACAGTTAAACATTTATTTTGGGGGTTATTTAACACACGTCAGAGAATTACGCCCACCTCTCCATTCTTCTGTATGAAATTGCACAAACTCCAAACATTTTGCGGTGCATGTTGGGATACCACTTTTCTTTGGAGCCTGCAGACTTGCTGGCTTGGTCAAATAGGCTATTGGAGGTTCTAATTAGCCCCTACACCCTTGATCATTTTTACGCCCTCAGCTTTTGGACACGCACATATGGCAGGGCTGCGCGTGAGCGTGCAAATGTAGGGGCCGAGGGACTGGTTTGGGATTCAGCATAACTGTATTCGGTTCTCTAATAATGAATAAATATTAGACCTGTTTCTCGTTACAATCGTGGGGAAAACACACATTTTAAAGCAGTTTGGTGGCTCCATTTAAAATGAGGGGTATTCCAGCTTTCCAGTGCTACCACATTTATTTCACAATTCCTAAAATTGCTTGCATGGCAAAAATGCATACAACCAGAATTTGTCGCAGAGCTCTTAAAGGGGCAACGGTGTTTTAAAAGGGCAATGACATACTTTGTGAAATAAACAACAACTAAACGTTTTTAGACTGAATTAACTGTATATTTTGAAAGCACTTTTATTGATTTAAAGTATGTTGCATGTTCATTAAGTTGTGTCCAAAGAAATATAAAATAAAATCTGTTTTCTAACAGTTTCATTGCAACTATATATTTTAAAACTAAATACATGTATATAATGGAAAGTATTGTATTGATGTTCCCTGAAGGGAGGCCACTGTCTCAGACTTTGAAAACGCCTGGAGTAGAGAGTTGGGCTTGAGCTCAACAAGCTAACCATATGGCTTTTCTCTAGGAGGCATTATGTCTATCAAAAACTATTGTACTGGTAGTCTAGGAATTGCCTAGAAATTGCGTTGCATTGATTCCTAGAAATCTTTGAAAAGGTCACGTAAATGTGGATTTTTAACTCATAAGAACCCTTTTGCCCTTCCCTCAGTTTCCTGTAGTCCATTCAGACTGAAGATAATTATGGCTTCATACTGAGTGTTAATTATTTCTTTGTGTTTGCCAATGACTCACCCGTAGAGGTCTGTGTATGCTGATGTAAGCTATCAGCTGAAATGGACGCACACGCCTGTCCTAGAAAAGCCAGGTCAGCAAACCGAACCGTTGCCCTTACTATGGGAGACTGCTGTGCATGCTTTAATGAGTTGCATGTTGCTTATGCTGTGCGTTCGTGTGTGTGTGTGTGTGTGTGTGTGTGTGTGTGTGTGTGTGTGTGTGTGTGTGTGTGTGTGTGTGTGTGTGTGTGTGTGTGTGTGTGTGTGTGTGTGTGTGTGTGTGTGTGTGTGTGTGTGTGTGTGTGTGCATGGTTGTGGGTGTGCACGTCAGGCCTGTGTCTGTGAGTTTTTCTTTCTTTGTGTGTCTATGTGTGCTCTATGTCTAACCTCTGCTATGGTTGGTGATTACAGGTAACACTCCCACCATCAAAAGTAAAAAGACTATAAAGCAGAGATTCCTCAAGCTGCTGCCCTGCTGCACGCCTTCTGTTGCTGCCTCAGTCAGTCAATGCAAGTGACTCTTCACTCTTCACTCTCCCTACACACACATACACACATGGGCCCGCAAATGCACACACACGCAATCTTACTCTTACACACACACACACACACACACACACTCGCGCGCGCGCGCGAGTGCACACACACACACGCACGCACACACACACACACACAAACACACACACACACATGGCACACACACATGTGCATGCTTACACACAGACACAGACACAGACAGATACACACACACCTTCTCTCTCTCTCTCTCTTTCTCTCTCACACATACACACACTGTATACAATATATCTGGATATATCTCAGTATTATTGAACTGTGTGTTCTGGAGGTATATTTGTCTGGTATGGTGAGTGACTGATGTATGTTTAAAGGTGAGAAGTGAGATGCGGACAGACAGTCAGCCCTGCTTTGCATCTTGGGATAAGAGGAGAGGAGGAGTGAGGCATGATTGTCTTCAGCTGACTGTGTGTGTAATAAGGTTGGAAGAGAGGGATGAGTGGAGAGAGATGGGTGGGGAGGGAGAGATGGAGTGTGAGGACCATATTATCATATTGCCTGAAGATCTGAGGGCTTTTGTCATTTCACTGATGTTTCGATGGTTTACCACTACTTTCACTGAAAGTTATCATCGCGTTACTAAATGAACTTCTCCATAGACATTCAGGAATCTGTGATGTTGATATGTTTTTGTTTTCTATTGACGACTTGACGACTACCTGTCTTTCTTTGTGCACTTCAGTTTTGGGGAATTGCAATACAATGTAAATGTAGAGATTTATCATCTCACGGTATGTTTAAGTAAAGCTAATATCTGCTAACATGAATTCAATGATATTTCAACAGTTCATAATTAACATTGATTTAGTTGGCTGTGTTTTTACCATTATAATTCTAGTACCAATTAAAAGGTGTGCCAGGCTGGCACTTGTAGGAGTAGCCTATAGCAGTGGATGCTGGTGGGAGGAGCAATAACTGTACGGCTCATTGTAATGGCTGGAACGGAATTAATGGAACGATAATAAACGTATGGAAACCACATTTGACTCCGTTCCACTGATTCCACTCCAGCCAATAGAATAAACCTGCCCTCTTATAGCTCCTCCCACCAGCCTCCACTGACCTATAGGTATATCTAACAGTCCTCTCTGTCCCACAGACAGCGTAGAGGATGACTTTGAGTTGTCCACTGTGTGCCATCGACCAGAGGGGCTGGACAAACTACAGGAGCAGACCAAGTTCAACAAGAAGGAACTACAAGTTCTCTACAGGGGCTTCAAGAACGTGAGTTTGGGGGTGCGGGGAAGAGAGGGAATGGGGATCTGGGAAGGCTAGAGACCTGGGGCTGAGGGTTGGGAAAATTGCACATCCGTCAATCAGTCGAGTCACGCTGTAAAATATATATACACTGCTCAAAAAAATAATGGGAACACTAAAATAACACATCCTAGATCTGAATGAATGAAATATTCTTATTAAATACTTTTTCTTTACATAGTTGAATGTGCTGACAACAGAATCACACACAAATTATCAATGGAAATCAAATTTATCAACCCATGGAGGTCTGGATTTGGAGTCACACTCAAAATGAAAGTGGAAAACCACACTACAGGCTGATCCAGCTTTGATGTAATGTCCTTAAAACAAGTCAAAATGAGGCTCAGTAGTGTGTGTGGCCTCCACGTGCCTGTATGACCTCCCTACAATGCCTGGGCATGCTCCTGATGAGGTGGCGGATGGTCTCCTGAGGGATCTCCTCCCAGACCTGGACTAAAGCATCCGCCAACTCCTGGACAGTCTGTGGTGCAACGTTGGTGGATGGAGCGAGACATGATGTCCCAGATGTGCTCAATTGGATTCAGGTCTGGGGAACGTGCGGGCCAGTCCATAGCATCAATGCCTTCCTCTTGCAGGAACTGCTCACACACTCCAGCCACATGAGGTCTAGCATTGTCTTGCATTAGGAGGAACCCAGGGCCAACTGCACCGGCATATGGTCTCACAAGGGGTCTGAGGATCTCATCTCGGTACCTAATGGCAGTCAGGCTACCTCTGGCGAGCACATGGAGCACGTGCGGCCCCTCAAAGAAATGCCACCCCACACCATGACTGACCCACCACCAAACCGGTCATGCTGGAGGATGTTGCAGGCAGCAGAACGTTCTCCACGGCGTCTCCAGACTCTCTCACGTCTGTCACGTGCTCAGTGTGAACCTGCTTTCATCTGTGAAGAGCACAGGGCGCCAGTGGCAAATTTGCCAATCTTGTTGTTCTCTGGCAAATGCCAAACGTCCTGCACGGTGTTGGGCTGTAAGCACAACCCCCACCTGTGGACGTCGGGCCCTCATACCACCCTCATGGTGTCTGTTTCTGACCGTTTGAGCAGACACATGCACATTTGTGGCCTGCTGGAGGTCATTTTGCAGGGCCCTGGCAGTGCTCCTCCTGCTCCTCCTTGCACAAAGACGGAGGTAGCGGTCCTGCTGCTGGGTTGTTGTCCTCCTACGGCCTCCTCCACGTCTCCTGATGTACTGCCCTGTCTCCTGGTAGAGCCTCCATGCTCTGGACACTACGCTGACAGACACAGCAAACCTTCTTGCCACATCTCACATTGATGTGCCATCCTGGATGAGCTACACTACCTGAACCACTTCTGTGGGTTGTAGACTCCGTCTCATGCTACCACTAGAGTGAAAGCACCGCCAGCATTCAAAAGTGACCAAAACATCAGCCAGGAAGCATAGGAACTGAGAAGTGGTCTGCCCCCTATATCGAAGAAGTTAATCATCAATCAAATTGTAGACGGGGCAATCAGTATTCAATACAGCAAGTAAACAAACCATGCTCCTTTTTACATCTTGCGCAACTCTCAATAGTGTAACGTTGGTCCAGGATGTGCTTCTTCTTCGTGACATCCAGTGGACTGGTGACATCCAGTGGAAGTGGCAGGAACTGAAAAATGGTTCCTATCAAATATCCCTTGGCAAAGACAACTGAGGGAGAAGTCAGAGGCAAAAAAAAAATCTGAACAGTTAGTCCTCGGGGTTTCGCCTGCTACATAAATTCTATTATACTCACAGACATGATTCAAACAGTTTTAGAAATTTCAGAGTGTTTTCTATCCATATCTACTAATAATATGCATATCTTATATTCCTGGCATGAGTAGCAGGAAGTTGACATTGGGCACGCTATTTATCAAAAAGTGAAAATGCTGCACCCTATACCTTAAAAGGTTAAGGATTCACGTGAGACCATGTTCTAAATAGAGTGAGTACGGTAGTGTACTAAACAATGGTTGGTTTATACTACGTCTATCGACATGTCTGTAGACAGTTGTGGCAGTGACATCATGAGCATTCTATTGTCGTCTCACGTCAACCTTTTCGCTGTCATTATGAAAAGTATAAATACAAAACCTACAGGTTGCATGACATCAGCAAACTGGTGGTACAAAATAGCCTAACTGGTGTAATTTAACACCAATTAACCCAAATTAAATTATCACACGTCAATCTAGCAAAAATATATCAAATACAAGCTTTATTTGTCACATGCACAGGATACAGAAGGTGTAAACAGTACAGTGAAATGGTTACCTGCATAACATATTTTTTTGTTAAGCATGTAGCTAAACAATGAACCATTATCCCAACTCATAACGTTACTACCCTGCATAAATCTGTAAGTAGCTAACCAACTAGGTTCAATGTTAGCTTGCTAGCTAACATTAGGCTGTAACTTGCAATGAAAATGACTTCATGACTGAATTAGAAATGTATAATATCTGAATGTAGCTAGCTAGATTCTCTTACACATATACATGGATGAACGATTCTCCTTCTCTGTCACGGAGGCCATGGTTGCCCTTAGTTTGAAAATGTAGTCCGGAGGCAGGTGTTTTATACAACAGCCTTCATTCAGTGTTCTCTTTCCGACTCCCTCTGCGTATTTGCAATCAAACGCCAGCATTTTCTCCATCTACTTAGCTATCATACTCTGCTTCCACTAGAAATTCCACTGAGATCTCTATGATGTCTTTAAAAAGGCTGCATTTGAAAGGATTACCTACACATACAGAGCAGCTCATGTTATAGACAGAAGCATGCTACATGGCAAATCAATCCGAACTCATCTCTCGGCATGTCCATCCCATCCATTATCTCAGCCAATCATGGCTAGTGGGAAGGTTCCTGACTTTTTCCATGGCTAAACCAACTAGGCTCGCAATTGAACAATGTTATTCGTATTTACAGATGTAATACACGTTTGTTATTAAGGCACATGAAAGGTCACATGTTCTAGAAAGCATTTCTGCCAAAAAAATGCCTCGCCTGTGAAGAAGTGACCTGTGACATACGCCTACTTTCCTGAATCGAGACACATAATGCCACTTGCTGACAGTCACTCATTTAGCCCATGTCAATTAAAATGGTTTAGATTGGTAAATTAGTCTAGTCAGCTATCTAAACTTGTAGTAATTATGGCAGAATAAAACCTCTCCAAAGCAAAAACCGTAGACAGATGGTAGCATTCGCGCCAAACTGAAAGTGTGAATCATTGCATTTAACCACTGCAAGATGACTTGGAATATGGTTTAATACAAACAAATCGCCATTGCATTGCACACTGCCCTATTTCATCTGGACAAGAGGAATACCTACGTAAGAACACTGTTCATACATCTCAGACCTCAACACCTCAACACCATAGTACCCTCCAGATGTACCCTACAGCTCCAGATGTCACAGTAAGGCCAAAAAAGGAACTCAGCCACCTGAGCCATGGCCTGTTCACCCAGCTAACATCCAGAAGGCGATGTCAGTACAGGTGCATCAAAGCTGTGACCGAGAGACTGAAAAACAGCTTTTATCTCAAGGCCATCATATAGCCATAACTAGCCAGCCTCCACCCAGCACCCTGCCATGAACTTAGTCACTGTCGCTAGCCGGCTATCACCTGGTTACTCAACCCTGTACCTTAGAGGCTGCTGCCCTATGTACATACACATGAACTCACTGGTCAGTTGTATAATGTTTACATACTGTTTTTCTTATTTAATATGTATAATACTGTATTCTAGTCAAGGCCATCCTATTCAACTATTGCTGTACATATATATATATATACTGTATATATATAGATATATATATATATACAGTGTATATATATATATATATATATATACTGTATATATATAGATATATATATATATACAGTGTATGTAAATAATGTATTTATGTTTTTGTTTATTATAAATTTGCAAACATTTCTTAACTTGTTTACACTTTGTCATTATGGGGTATTGTGTGTAGATTGATCAGAAAATATACTAATTGAATAAGGCTGTAACCTAACAAAATTTGGAAAAAGTAAAGGGGTCTGAATACTTTCTGAAGGCACTATATATATATCCTCCGGACTCCTACATTGCTTGTCGTAATGTTTCTATTTGTATTAATTCCATTCTTTTACCCTTAGATTTGTGTGTATTGTTGTGTATTGTTTGATATTATTGCACTGTTGGAACTAGGAACACAAGCATTTCGTTACACCCGCACTAACATCTGCTAAATATGTGAATTGCGACCAATAAAATTTGATTTGATTTGACCTCCAGGGGGCCCCCATTGATTTCTGTTAGTCACTCTCACTCAGATATCATATTAACCTGTCATAAGTCATGACAAAATGTGTAGAATTACATGAAATTTGCTTTAAAACTGCAAATATTTCTCCCTCTTTCAAGAACGTATAATAGGATATGGATGGCAGAAGACTTGCCTTCTGACTGATCCTGTTCTTTCTGTTGTGTTGTTGGTAGGAGTGTCCGAGTGGAGTGGTGAATGAGGAGTCCTTTAAAACCATCTACTCCACATTCTTCCCCCAGGGAGGTGAGTCAATGACCGTTAAACCTTTGACCCCTGACCTATAACCCTAAACCCAAACTAAGCATTTTAAAGATCTGTTACTCCCCAAAGTAACTGAGACATTTAACAAGAGTAACAACATTTAAGACCAGTGATATTTGTATTGATGTGATGTCCCATTTTTTAACCATTATGTCTGCACTACTTACAGTAGGGCACTTACAGTACAAGGCCTTGTTTGAAATGATATTTAGGTTGAAGATGTATCTAACTACTTGTTACAGAATAAAAGTGTGTTGTCTGAAATTACATTTATGTGCTAACAACGTATTTGATCAGGTTTTGTTCCAAATATATTTACCCACTTGGAATTTTTGGTATATTGTTGTCTCAGATACATTTCAATGACATATTCTGTACGTCTCTATCCGTTCAGATTCGGGTGCGTATGCACATTTCTTGTTTGAGGCCTTTGACACTAACAAGAATGGATCGATTAGTTTCGAGGTAAGATTATTTTTTACTATTGTCTACTTCCTGAGTGAGGAAAAACTATCTCAGTCTGCGTACTGTATATGCAGCTGCAGCTGAATATGTATACAAATAGAATGAATGCCTTTCTGCTCCTCTCAACACATACAGACACACACACACATACACGTGCGACCTAAGGGTCGAAACATTGTTGATGGACACTCTGGGAGAAAATAGTGTATTGCAGTGAGCCACACCATCTTCTTTGCTGATGCTATAGCCCAGGGGATGGGCGACACATGTTACTTCTGTTCTCAGAACCGATTAAAAATGTTCAGTTTTACCAGTCAGGAAGCGCATGGCTTCGTTCCCACAACCACTTCCAAGGAACCAAATGTGCTTCTAGTGGTGGGGAAAAAGGTGTGTAAGTGTATGGAGTATGATGGGTGGTGAAGAATGTTTACAAAAATGTTAAATCTCTCTCTCTCTCTTTCTCTCTCTCTCTTTCTCTCCCTCTCAATATCTTTGGCTTTCACTCTTTTTTTCTCAGGACTTTGTGTTTGGTCTGTCTATCATTCTGAGAGGAACGATAAACGACCGGCTAAACTGGGCCTTCAACCTGTACGACCTGAACAAAGACGGCTGCATCACCAAAGAGGTAACACACACGGCTGCACACAAACACAGATGCACACACACACACACACACACACACACACACACACACATATACCATACTTGAAAATACAGAGTATCAACAACATTACTGGCCTGTATGACCGCTTGAAAATAATGAAGTTTTTGTTTTTAAAAATCTGCACCAAATCATCCATTCTGTTTGCAACAAGGCCATTAAGTAATACTGCAAGACAACACGGCAAAGAAATGCACTTTTTGGCCTAAATGGTTTAAGTCAAATCCTCGGCATTTTCAAGTTTTGTGGTGGCAGCATCATATTATGGGTATGCTTGTCACTGGCAGGGACTGGGGAGTTTGTCAGGATCAAAATTAAAAAATTAATGGAGCAAAGCCCAGCTACAAAGTTAGAGGAAAAAACGTCTCAGTCTTCTGGAAACCTAACCCTGGGATATAATTGTATTTTTCAGCAGGACAATTAAAACACGTTTTTAAAAAAGACACACTAGAATGGCTTTCCAAGAGGTGCTGAGTGTTCCTTAGTGGTCCAGTCTCAGCCCAGACTTAAATTTCCATGAAAATCAGAGACAACGTTTGAATATTGCTGTTCATCAATGACTCCCAACCAAAGTTATTGAGCTTGAGCAATTTTGACAAAAACAATGTCTATACAATGGGGCAACAAAGTATTTAGTCAGCCACCAATTGAGCAAGTTCTCCCACTTAAAAAGATGAGAGAGGCCTGTAATTTTCATCATAGGTACACTTCAACTATGACAGACAAAATGAGGGAAAAAATGATTTTTAATGAATTTATTTGCAAATTATGGTGGAAAATAAGTATTTGGTCACCTACAAACAAGCAAGATTTCTGGCTCTCACAGACCTGTAACTTCTTCTTTATGAGGCCCCTCTGTCCTCCACTCGTTACCTGTATTAATAGCACCTGTTTGAACTTGTTATCAGTATAAAAGACACCTGTCCACAACCTCAAACAGTCACACTCCAAACTCCACTATGGCCAAGACCAAAGAGTTGTCAAAGGACACCAGAAACAAAATTGTAGACCTGCACCAGGCTGGGAAGACTGAATCTGCAATAGGTAAGCAGCTTGGTTTGAAGAAATCAACTGTGGGAGCAATTATTAGGAAATGGAAGACATAAACACCACTGATAATCTCCCTCGATCTGGAGCTTCACGGAAGATCTCACCCCGTGGGGTCAAAATGATCACAAGAACGGTGAGCAAAAATCCCAGAATCACACGGGGGGACCTAGTGAATGACCTGCAGAGAGCTGGGACCAAAGTAACAAAGCCTACCATCAGTAACACACTACGCCGCCAGGGACTCAATTCGTGCAGTGCCAGACGTGTCCCCCTGCTTAAGCCAGTACATGTCCAGGCCCGTCTGAAGTTTGCTAGAGAGCATTTGGATGATCCAGAAGAAGATTGGGAGAATGTCATATGGTCAGATGAAACCAAAATACAACTTTTTGGTAAAAACTCAACTCGTCGTGTTTGGAGGACAAAGAATGCTGAGTTGCATCCAAAGAACACCATACCTACTGTGAAGCATGGGGGTTATTTTTCTGCAAAGGGACCAGGATGACTGATCCGAGTAAAGGAAAGAATGAATGGGGCCATGTATGAGATTTTGGGTGAAAACCTCCTTCCATCAGCAAGGGCATTGAAGATGAAACGTGGCTGGGTCTTTCAGCATGACAATGATCCCAAACACACCACCCGGGCAATGAAGGAGTGGCTTTGTAAGAAGTATTTTAAGGTCCTTAAGTGGCCTCGCCAGTCTCTAGATCTCAACCCCATAGAAAATCTTTGGAGGGAGTTGAACGGCCATGTTGCCCAGCAACAGCCCCAAAACATCACTGCTCTAGAGGAGATCTGCATGGAGGAATGGGCCAAAATACCAGCAACAGTGTGTGAAAACCTTGTGAAGACTTACAGAAAACGTTTGACCTCTGTCATTGCCAACAAAGGGTACATAACAAAGTATTGAGATAAGCTTTTGTTATTGACTAAATACTTATTTTCCACCATAATTTGCAAATAAATTCATAAAAAATCCTACAATGTGATTTTCTGGAGAAAAAAAATATAATTTTGTCTGTCATAGTTGAAGTGTACCTGTGATCAAAATTACAGGCCTCTCTCATCTTTTTAAGTGGAAGAACTTGCACAATTGGTGGCTGACTAAATACTTTTTTGCCCCACTGTATGTTACCCTAAGAGTTGTACCAAGATAGTAGAATCTTATTCAAATGGCTGCCAATGGTGCTTCAACCAAGTATTAACTCTGTGGTGTCAAGACATCTACCATTTCTTCTTTTTAATTATTTTCATAAATGTTCGATATTGACCTTTTACTTAAAAAATGTTGTGTAGATCCGTAGAAATTTTAAGGCAGTAAAATGTGAAGATTGTGCAAGGGGTGTGTAGACTGTACCTCTCCATTCTTAAATCAGAGTCTCCTCTTCTAAGTTCTGAGCTCTCTATCCATGTTATAAATCTAAAGTCTATTCTAAAATTGACAGTTCTCAAGTTGACCCTCAATCTCAGATTGGAGAGTGGTTGACTGATCTTGTGCTGTGACATTACCCAGCTTCCACATAATGTTCTGAGAACCTTGTGTTTTTTAGAGCTTGGTGAGAGTGTGGTTGTCCTATGGTTATTTTGCATACAACCTTCCCACAACTTTCTGGGAATGGTGCAGGATAGTTGCTTTGATTTTGGAACGTTCTCAGCACATTTAAGGAACTTCACAAAAAACACATTATGTTCTTGGTATTTCATTACCTTAACAGGACAATTCCTAAAAGTTCAATCATGATTACATTTCATTTACATTTTGGGAATGTTCTGGGAATGTTCTCCAACCGGTTTGGTATTGGGAACGTTCTCAAATAATACAGATAACATCAAGAAACAACATTCTGATGTGGCAATTTCAGTACTTCAGCATAGCGTTTCCTACAGGTTTTCTAATGGTTCTGTTAAAAGTCATGTTTTTAAATTGCCCCGAGAACGTTAAGAAAGCGTTACATAAAAACACAAGAAACCTTTCGTAACATTCAGAGAACATTCCAAGGATGTTATTTAACAACATACATTACGTTCTCAGAACATGAAGAAAACTTAACATAAAAAGCGCAAGAAAACTTGAGTAACATTCAGAGAACGTTCTGAGAATGTTTAAAAAAAACATATATCTCAGCATCAACAAAACTCTCGGTAGCCTCCTCCTTGTTAAGTGTGTTCAGGTGTTTCCTTTGAAATGGAGTCTTTTTGAATAGACTAAAATAAACAGCTTTGTATGCGTAAAACAATCATGGCATGCTAGCTCCATCTGGGTGGTGCAGTGGTCTAATTCCATGGACAGAGAATCAGAAGATAATAGATTCAAATCCCACTGATTCCATGTCAAAATAGGTATTGCATGATTTGGGTCTTGTTTCTGGTTTGACTTTTGTGGGAACGAAGCGATACGTTTCCTGATGGGTAAAGCTGAAATGACAATTGTTTTGCAGGGAGGTTCCCTGAAAGTTTTCCTGGGAGGATTTATTAACGCTCTGAGAATGGAAATTATAGGTTTTTGAAACTTCCTTAAAAATGTCACTAAATGTTTCAATAAGACTTCTAATAATACTGTTAGCTCATTTTGAGTTAACTCTAAGCACAGATAACTCTGTTAGCTCAAAATGAGAACAGCATTATTAAAAGTCTTATTGAAACATTCAGTGACATTTTTAAGGAAGTTTCAAAAACCTATCATTTCCATTCTCAGAGCGTTAATAAATCCTCCCAGGAAAACTTTCAGGGAACCAGAGTCAAATATTCTCAGAACCTCCCTGCAAAACAATTGTCATTTCAGTTTTACCCATCAGGAAACGTATCGCTTCGTTCCCACAAAAGTGAAACCAAAAACATACATTCCCCCAACTTCCAAGGAAACCAAATGCTAGCTGGGTATACCCTGTGTCATCTCTCTCTCTCTCTCTCTCTCTCTCTCTCTTTCTGTCTCTCTGTAGGAGATGATGGATATAATGAAGTCTATCTATGATATGATGGGGAAGTACACATACCCCTGTATGCAGGACGAGGCACCCAGGGAACATGTGGAGAGCTTTTTCCAGGTCAACATTCAATTTCTGTTTATCAAACCCAATTCTTTAGAGCGAGCCCTTGAGCAAGGTACTCAAACCGCAAACTGCTCCAGGGGCACTGAACAACGTTTGTCCCCTTTTTCCTGCCCTTTCTCTCCCTTCTAGAAAATGGATCGTAATAATGATGGTGTGGTCACTATTGATGAGTTCATCGAGTCGTGCCAAAAGGTAGGTTGTGTGTGTGTAGTGTGTGAAAGTTCTTGTTTGTAAGACAGGATCTCACTAAGGTTAATTAGGGCATTCCCCACGGTTTGGTTTTAGGACCGTTACTGCTTGCACATTTTATATTCCCTTTTCACCCATTTTCCAACATTGTTTTGGGTTGTGAGCCATTTAAAATGCACTTTAAATAAATTCTGATAGAGAGAGAGTGAGCAGAGAGGAAACTGTCTGAGCCGACTCCTCTGAGCTTCACCTTTTACTGTCATCTCTATCTTAAGGAGTCTGACTCCCTTGAAAAAGTAAGCTGAAACAAAGAGGTATTAATTGTGCCTCGAGAAACTTGCTACCCCTGTTGTCTCTCTATGCTTAACATTTCTATCTCTCTCCTTTTCACTCTCAACCCCCCCCCCCCCCCACCCTCTCTTCAGGATGAGAACATCATGCAGTCCATGCAGCTGTTCGACAACGTCATCTAGGAGCCTCTGACATAGGAAAGTGGCTAGAGGACTGGGGAGGTGTGTGTGTGTGAGTGTGCACCACAGGAGGTTGGTGGCACCTTAACTGGGCAGGAATGGCTTGTGGTGATGGTTGTAGCGGAGTAAGTGGAATGGTATCAAATACATCCAACACATGGTTTCCATGTGTTTGATGCCATTACGTTTGCTCCTTTAGTGGCCATTATGTGTGTGTGTGTGTGTGTGTGTGTGTGTGTGTGTGTGTGTGTGTGTGTGTGTGTGTGTGTGTGTGTGTGTGTGTGTGTGTGTGTGTGTGTGTGTGTGTGTGTGTGTGTGTGTGTGTGTGTGTGTGTGTGTGTATTTCTCTCTGCCCTCACTCCAAGCCAAAAGGGGGTGCCCCCTCTTATCCAGCCCTTCATCTCTCCCAGAGACATAGAGAAGAGAGGGGCTGGTGATCCACATCCACATCAAGGACCGGTTCAGGAGTGAGCAACGTTACAGAACATTCAGATAGAAATGTGTTGTGTAGAACAAATATGATTGCCTGTCCTGTGTAATAGGGAGTCAATCGTGTCAGCTCTATTCGTTACGTCTATATGCAACTTTTGGAGTGCTTTGTCTGGTTGAAAACACCCCTGGTTCGTTAACTATTGTATTATTTTAACACTCCTGTTTCTGACACAGCTGCTGTAGCATGCTGCCTGGACTCAATGTAGGATAAAGTCCCCCATACTCACTGACCAATTGTCAGTTTTGCATGTCCCCACCTCATGGTTAAGGTTAGGGTCGGGGGTGGCTAATCCTAGATCTGTGGTTAGAAGCAACTTCTACCAGAGCAGCTGGACCCCTGACACCTCTGTCATTAAAACTAAGGTAACTACCGCCACTTAGTGGACAAAAGGAGGAAAGGACACTTGGAAAAGGGACAATGGAACTGAAGGGACTGAGGATCTGAAGGATGAGACTTCTTGCGAACAGAAGACAGAGACAGAGTTGTTTTTAATAAGGGACTGATTTGAATATCGCAATAATGATGTCAATAATAATAACTTGTACATATATACAGAAATACTCCAAAGCCTGTCTGCCTGTCTGCTGTTGCAAGAGTCATCCACCGGTGCCTCGCTCCGTGTGTGTGTGTGCGCGTCCGTGTGCGTACTTGTCATTCCTGTCTCTGGTAGGAAACCATTCAAATTTCAACTCCATATGAGGCCTCCTTTGTACTAACACTAACATATGCTGACTGTTGTACCTCTTCCAATTACCCTGCGGTCAAGAACTACTAGACAGTCTAATGTGGGGCTGAATTGAAGAACATGCTACTTCGACCCTCTAGGCTTCAGTAGACTCCTTACCGTATTTACAGGTGACTAGCTGATGCAGTGAACTATGGGAATAGGAGTCGAAACGGAAATGTCTGACTTATCAAATACTGTAATGCGTCATATTATGCCTATCTTTCATTATACTGATCATGCAACGGAAGCTGAAAGCATTTCTGTTTAGATCGACCATGAAAGAGCAGCAACATGTCGAGGACAATTCTACCTGATACAGTATCCAAGTTATGCTTCTTGTTTCATGTCTACGTACACAAAATCAGGCGTGGGTGTTGTAGTGTGTGTGTGTGAGTGTTTGTGTGTGCGTGAAGGTGGGCAGGTGGGTAGGTGAGTGAGTCGGTGGGTGGGTGGGTGTGAGGACACCAGTACTGTTTCTACCAAAGAGTCAGACACACAAACTGAAGAAGTATTTAAAGCCACCTGCAGTTATATCAGGCTATAAATAGGCACATGTGTGAAATGTCGGAGGAGAGGAGGAAGTGGAGAACGAGATAAAGAGAGATTAGAGTGGAAAGGGATAGAATGTGAATGCTTTTGTGTGTAGGGGTGTTGGGTTGTGTGTGTGTCACTGCGTAAGAGAGTGATTTGTCACCTGAATAGTACAGTTTCCCAAGTCTTTGCCAACTTCAAGTTTCGAACTGGGGATTAAAAAAGTGTTTGAAATGCCTTTGTGGTTCTGAAGAGAATGTTGATCTTTTGTTAAATAACATTACCTGTCTCCATCAACTACTTCTTATGTGTCTCATTAAATTACGTCATCACTTTCAGCCCTACAACAGTGGCATAAGCAATAACGTCCATATTCTACACCCTTTTACCTGTTCCTGGGAGTAGATAACCAACGGGTCAAGGGTCAGATATTCGTACAGCCGCATACTCATTAAGGTTAGGATTGAGTAGGATAACTGATCCTAGGACTCTGGTTAAATTACAACATTTAATTTTGATTTCCTTACCCTGTAAGCAGTCTATGGTCAAGGTATGACAACAATCCATGCTTTGGTTTTGTTTACCTGGCATTGAACTATTTTTTCCAAATGCTGACGTTGTAGCATTTGTGGCACAAATCCGATGCAAGTCAATGGTACTTATATTAGCAAATCCAAATCAACCTGAAATATCTCATATTGATCGTGTAGCTCAAATAAAGCCCTACTTATATATGGTGCTAACATGCCATCTTTGTCCTGATCCTGCCCACATTCTGATTGTGCCTACATTTTTTGCCAGGTGTAGATGATTTAAAGACACATTGTGATCTGATTGTGATCAGATTTTGCCGAACACCTCCGGAGGTAGTCAGGCAGACGTACCTGGATATCAATCAAGAGTAAACAGACCCAGATGGTAAAATCATTAAAATCATAATTTGACCAGCCTCTAAAGTCCTTGACAGGTTGACATATGACATCATCAAATGTCTTAAAATAAACCAAATCATAACATTTTGAAAGAACATCTGTCAAATAATTTGCATAGAGGGAGGCAGCAGCTAATATTGTCACAATGCAGACACATTTGAACGGATAAGAGACATTTTTTAAAACAATGTGTAGATGTGACAAACCTTGGTCACATCGTGATTGGATCATATAGATCAGGTCATAAAACTCACATGTTAGCGCAAGGTGTAAACAAGGCTTAAGTCACTTATAGATAGATGAGTTGGACATGAATCGCAAAAATGCTTAATAGAGGTGCCAGTGACTTGCATTAGGTTTGTGCCACAAATGCTAAAATGCTTGAATTTGAAAACAGTTCCAGAGAAACAAAGCCAAATCATGGATTGCTGCCACAACTTGTCCATAGACTGCATAAACTCATATGTCATTTTGTAATTTTGGTAAACTATCACTGGGCCAACTTCTACCTGGAGTGTATTATTAATCGGTTAACACTTGTAATAACATTTAATCCACTTGAATATGTTTTCACAATCTTTTTTTTTGGGGGGGGGTCTGGCTCTGATTGTCTGCTTGCAGGTTCCGTAGGTGATTTCATGCACTGAGCACCATTGAAACCCATTTATACTCCATGTACTGTGTCATAGAACAATGATACCTACTAACCCGTTGTTACTGACTGTGTGTAGTTAGTTAGCTCGCCTCAACTGGTTGCATTGCATATGTAAGATGTGTATATTTTGTACAGAGACAATACAAATCACATTGCTATGCATCTTTGTGCGTGAAGTGTTTTTCGTGATCATTTTGCTTCATTCACAGTGAAAGCCAGGCAAACTATGTGACTACAGCCTATTCCTAAACTGTCCATTGAGAATGAAACAGCTAATCATCTGGTGGGATATGAAGTACTGAAAATACTGAGATGGTTCAATATTGCCTTTATTTAAGGCATTAAAATAAGAGAGGGCTATGTACATATCTGGTAACATGCACACTCACACACACACACACACACACACACTCACACTCACTCACTCACTCACTCACTCACTCACTCACACCACACACACACCAACAGTAGTGTCCAAAGCAATATACAAAAGATAATATTACTTTTGGCAATCGAGTTCCCCAGAGTCAGATAAAATAGTGAAAGTACAGTCCCTCTAAGTTCCTTCATACTAGATGCCGAGACGTACGAATGGTTTGCATGAGTTCTTCTGACTCTGGGGAAACAAAAAGAGCTTCATTGCCAGAATCCCGAAGTATCCCTTTCAGTGTACAAAGATTGCCCTCCAGTCACAACTCTGCAAATTGTATAGGTATAAATTGCCTCCAACCACTGAGTCAGATACAGTGCCTTCGGAAAGTATTCAGACCCCTCGACTTATTCTAAATAAAATAAAACAATTTCTAAACTTCTAAATTATTCTAAATTAAACAATTTCACAATACCCCATAATGACAAAGCAAAAAATGATTTTATAATTTTTGCAAATGTATTAAAAAGAAAAAACAGAAATACCATATTTACATAAGTATTCAGACCCTTTGATATGAGACTCGAAATTGAGCTCAAGCGCATCCTGTTTCCATTGATCATCCTTGAGATGTTTCTACAACTTCATTGGAGTCCACCTGTGGTAAATTCAATTGATTGGTCGTGGTTTGGAAAGGCACACACCTGTATATATAAGGTCCCATAGTTGACAGTGCATATCAGAGCAAAAACCAAGTCATGAGGTTGAAGGAGCTCCGAGAGAGGATTGTGTCAATGGCACAGATCTGGAGAAAGGTTCCAAAACAATTCTGCAACATTGAAGGTCCCCAAGAACACAGTGGCCTCCATCATTCTTAAATGGAAGATGTTTGGAACCACCGAGACTCTTCCTAGATCTGGCTGCCCGGCCAAACTGGGCAATGGAGGGAGGTGACCAAGAACCCAATGGTCACTATTTCAGAGCTCCAGAGTTCCTCTGTGGAGATGGGAGAGCCTTCCAGAAGAACCACCTGCAGCATTGCACCAATCAGGCCTTTATGGTAGAGTGGCAAGACAGAAGCCACTCCTCAGTAAAAGGCACATGACCGCCTGCTTGGAGTTTGCCAAGAGGTACCTAAAGGACTCCCAGACCATGAGAAACAAGATTCTCTGGTCTGATGAAAACAAGATTTAATTATTTGGTCTGAATGCCTCACCACGTCTGGACGAACCCTGGCACCATCCCTACAGTGAAACATGACAGCATCATGCTGTGGGGATGTTTTTCAGTGGCAGGGACTGGGAAACTAGTCAGGATCAAGGGAAAAATGAACGGCGCTGTTCTGTGAAGGGAGTAGTACACAGCGTTGTATGAGATCTTCAGTTTCTTGGCAATTTATCGCATAGAATAGCCTTCATTTCTCAGAACAAGAACAGGCTGACGAGTTTCAGAAGAAATGTCTTTGTTCCTGGCCATTTTGAGCCTGTAATCGAACCCACAAATGATGATGCTCCAGATACTCAACTAGTCTAAAGAAGGCCATTTTTATTGCTTCTTAAATCAAGTTTTTTAAACAAGTTTTAATGACTCCAACCTAAGTATATGCAAACTTCCGACTTCAACTGTACAAATGTAAACTTCAGACTTAAACTGTATGTAAACCTACATATAAGTTTACATACACTTAGATTGGAGTCATTAAAACTTGTTTAAAAAACTTGATTAAAGAAGCAATAAAACTGGGGGGGAGGCTTGCAAGCCGAAGAACACCATCCCAACCGTGAAGCAGGGGGGTGGCAGCATCATGTTGTGGGGTGCTTTGCTGCAGGAGGGGCTGGAAAGGTGGATATATTGAAGCAACATCTCAAGACATCAGTCAGGAAGTTCAAGCTTGGCAGCAAATGGGTCTTCCAAATGGACAATGAGCATACTTCCAAAGTTGTGACAAAATGGCTTAAGGACAACAAAGTCAATGTATTGGAATGGCCATCACAATCCTATAGAAAATGTGTGGGCAGAACTGAAAAAGCGTGTGCGAGCAAGGAGGCCTACAAACCTGTCTCAGTTACACCAGTTCTGTAGGAGGAATGGGCCAAAATTCACCCAACTTATTGTGGAAAGCTTGTGGAAGTATACCCAAAATTTTTGACCCAAGTTAAACTATTTAAAGGCAATGGTACCAAATACGAATTGAGTGTATGTGAACGTCTGCCCCACTGGGAATGTGATGGAAGAAGCAAAAGCTGAAAAAACTAATTCTCTCTCCTATTATTCTGACATTTCACATTCCTGAAATAAGGTGGTGATCCTAACTGACCTAAGACAAGGAATGTTTACTCGGATTAAATGTCAAGAATAACATTTAAACGGAGGTGTATGTAAACTTCCAACTTCAACTGTAAATACACACATATACACACATATATATGTTGACTTGTACGTACCAGTCAAAAGTTTTGACACCTACTCATTCAAGGGTTTTCTTTATTTTTACTATTTTCTACATTGTAGAATAATAGTGAAGACATCAAAACGAAATAACACATATGGAATCATGTAGTAACCAAGAAAGTGTTAAACAAATCTAAATTTTAGATTCATCAAAGTAGCCACCCTTTGCATTGATGACAGCTATGCACACTCTTGGGATTCTCTCAACCAGCTTCATGAGGTAGTCACCTGGTATGCATTTCAAGTAACAGGTGTGCCATGTTAAAAGTGTTTTGGTATTTATATCCTTCTTAATGTGTTTGTGCCAATCATTTGTGTGGTAACAAGTTAGGGGTGATATACAGAAGATAGTCCTATTTGGTAAAGACCAAGTCCATATTATGGTAAGAACAGCTCAAATAAGCAAAGATAATTGACAGTCCATCATTACTTTAAGACATGAAGGTCAGGCAATCCGTAAAATTTCAAGAACTTGACATTTTCTTCAAGTGCAGTCACAAAAACGAAGTGCTATGATGAAACTGGCTCTCATGAGTACTGCCACAGGAAAGGTAGACCCAGAGTTACCTCTGCTGCAGAGGATACATTCCTTAGAGTTAAACTGCACCTCAGATTGCAGCCCAAATAAATGCTTCACAGAATTCAAGTAGCAGACACATCTCAACATCAACTGTTCAGAGGAAACTGCGTGAATCAGGCCTTCATGGTTGAATTGCTGCACAGAAACCACTACTAAAGGACACCAATAAGAAGAACAGACTTGCATGGGCCAAGACACACGAGCAATGGACATTAGTTATCACGGCACCACGTGGTATTTGTAAGGGAAGGGCAATTTACTGTATCTACGCATTGTGCCTTCTCCTTTTCATTGATGATTACATTTTGTGATTGTACTTCGACTCACATTGAAAACTACAGTCTAATCATAATTAAGTTAATTTAATATTTAAATTAACTTCCGCATGATTCTCCGCCTATGTAGGAAGCCTACTCTATTTCAAAGAGACCAAATGTAATGGGCACACTTGAACTCTCACGCCCAACTAAAAGAGGTAGGCTACTGAAGTAGAAGCAGTGAATTCTGAATGCGTGTATAATGTGGGAAACAAATGTGTTTTTAATACAACATGTAGGCTAATACAATGCAGAGAGCGGACCATTTCCAAATAATCTGTCGGATAACAAAAATACAATATTTTCATCCCAAAGTCCTCTGTCTGACCGCAAGCTCCCGCCAGCAGACAGTGCAGCAATGATCTCGTTAAGAACTTGTCGGTTGCGCAGTCATCCAGCGGGAATGCAGCCCTCTATAGTGCACAGTCAGTACGCAACACTTTGCGCACCGTCATTGTAAAAAATAATTTGTTCTTAACTGGCTTGCCTAGTTAAATAAAGGTTAAAGAAAAATAAATCAAATAAAATCATGTCTTAGCAAGATTAGATGGTGACAGGGGTCCCAACAGGGTCAGACAGCCAGGGAAGACCAGTCCACAGAGCTCAGAGCTCTGATGAGACCAAATTTTAGATTTTTGGTTCCAACCGCGTGCCTTTGAAAGATGCAGAGTAGGTGAATGGAGGGTCCCTGCATGTGTGGTTCCCATCGTAAAGCACGGAGGATGAGGTGTGATGATGTGGGGGTGATTGTCTGGTGGCACTCATTGATTTATTTAGAATTCAAGGCACACTTAATCAGCATGGCTACCACATCATTCTGTAGCGATACGCCGTTCCATCTGGTTTTCGTTTAGTGGGACTGTCATTTGTTTTCCAACAGGATAATGTCCCAAAACACACCTCCAGGCCTTGTAAGAAGGAGAGTGATGGAGTGCTGCATCAGATGACCTCAACCCAATTGAGATGGTTTGGGATGAGTTGGACCACAGAGCAAAGGAAAAGCAGCCAACAAGTGCTCCGCATATGTGGGAACTCCAAGACTGTTGGAAAAGCATTCCTCATGAAGCTGGTTAAGAGAATGCCAAGAGTGTGCAAAGCTGTCATCAAGGCAAAGGGTGGCTACTTTAAATATATTTTTTGATTTGTTGAACTGTTTTTGTTACTAAATGATTTGTTTTTTCATAGTTTGAATGTACACTAATTATTCAACAATGTAGAAAATAGTAAAAATAAAGAAAAACCCTGGAATGAGTAGGCGTGTCCAAACCTTTGACTTGTACTGTAAGTATTCAGACCCTTTACTCAATCTTTGTTGAAGCGGCTTTGGCAGCGATTACAGTATCAATTCTTCTTTAATATCACGCTACAAGCTTGGCACACCTGTATTTGGGGAAACTCTGTCAGGTTGGATGGTGAGCGTCGCTGCACAGCTATTTTCAAGTCTCTCCCGAGATGTTCACGTCGAAGCTCTGACTGGGCCACTTAAGGACATTTAGAGACTTGTCCTGAAGGCATTCCTGCGTTGTCTTGGCTGTGTGCTTAGAGTCGTTGTCCTGCTGGAAGGTAAAACCTTCATCCCAGTCTGAGGTCCTGAGCGCTCTGGAGCAGGTTTTCATCAAGGATCTCCCTTTACTTTGCACCGTTCATCTTTCCCTCGATCCTGACTAGTTTCCCACACTCTGCCGCTGAAAAACATCCCCACAGCATGATGCTGCCACCATCATGCTTCACCTTAGGGATGGTGCCAGGTTTCCTCCAGACGTGAGGCTTGGCATTCAGGCCAAGACTTAAATCTTGGTTTCATCAAACCAGATAGTCTTGTTTCTCATGGTTTGAGAGTCCTTTAGGTGCGTTTTGGCAAACTCCAAGCAGACTGTCATGTGCCTTTTACTGAGGAGTAGCTTCCGTCTGGCCGCTCTACCATAATGGCCTGATTGGTGGAGTGCTGCAGAGATGGTTGTCTTTCTGGAAGGTTCTCCCATATCCACAGAGGAACTCTGGAGCTCTGTTAGAGTGACTATTGGGTTCTTGTTCACCTCCCTGACCAAGGCCCTTCTCCCCCGATTGCTCAGTTTGGCTGGGCAGCCAGCTCTTGGAAGAGTCTTGGTGGTTCCAAACTTCTTCCATTTAAGAATGATGGAGGCCACTGTGTTCTTGGGGACATTCAATGCTGCAGAAATGTTTTGGTACCCTTCCCCAGATCTGTGCCTCCACACAATCCTGTCTCGGAACTCTACAGATAATTCCTTCGACCTCATTGCTTGGTTTTTGCTCTGACATGCACTGTCAACTGTGGGACCTTATATAGACAGGTGTGTGCCTTTCCAAATCATGTCCAATCAATTGAATTTACCACAGGTGGACTCCATTCAAGCTATTGAAACATCTCAAGGATAATCAATGGAAACAGGATGCGCCTGAGATCAATTTGAGTCTCATTGCAAAGGGTCTGAAAACGTACGTAAATATGGTATTTTGTATTTTATTTTTAATACATTTAAAAAACCTTCTAAAAACCTGATTTTCCCTTTGTCATTATGGGGTATTGTGTGTAGATTCATGAGGACAATACTTTTTTAAATACATTTTTAGAAAAGGCTGTAATGTTTAAAAAAAAATGGGAAAAGGGAAGGGTTCTTAATACTTTCCAAATGCATTGTAAAAGGTAAGTATGACTCAGATAACCATTTAGACTCTAACCTTTTCTATAGATCATGTGCTTGTGTACACCACATACATGTTTAAGACAACAACAACAAAAATAGACAATTGTCACATGCGTCTTCTTTGAGTGTTGTTGAGGGGAGGGGAGACACAAAGCGCTGTGCTCCCTCTCCGCCTGCAGATGGCAGCAGGCATAAATAATTCCCAACTGAAATCCTTGGAGGACTCAGACCAAAATAATAGTGGATTACAACCATAAACAGTCATTGATTACAACAATATCCAAGCCATGTTTTATAAATACAATGTGATCCCATAATCTTATTGGCAGCCTCAACTATAGTGTTTGAATATAAACATTCAAACTTAGATACAGTAGGTTTCTGTGCGTTTTCAAAACTTGTTTTTCTGAAATGATAAACCTGCAATAGTCTACGCCATCTCAATCTAATCTCCAAATGAGATGGCAATTATTATCTTATCAATTAGAAAAAAAATCTGCCCTGCTATAAGTGAGATTTATGTATTGATTTGAAATATCTGCAAAGTAAAAAATAAAATGTTTCTGAAATTTCAGGGCAATAAAATGCATTAAAAAAAATATAATAATCTGAGTACATTTGAGTACATCTGAGTACATCAGCAATTTCAACGGCCCCCTTAGTCACTTTATCCTGGAGCCAGGTATGACACAATAGTAGACTACTTCTTTCAGTTTTTTGCATTCATTTGGTAAGGGCTGCATTTAATAGAGTAATTGCCCATCTAAACGTCATTGCTGTCCATTGTGCTGACACCGTGCAGCAGAGATAGGCTACAGATTTCAAAAGCACTCGATAATGATCTCCGTGTCTCGCCGTGTGTGCCACTGCCAAACAGGTGTTAGATAAAAAATGTTCTTCCTATATTATTATTATTATTATTACTAAGTACTATAGTAGCCTATATAAAAGTAAGAGACTGCCAGTCATGCCTTAAAATACAACCAATCTTTTTACTTTGAAAATAAAATAACAAATGACATTTTCTGGCTAATTAGGCCATGGCCTAAGTATTAAAACAACAGAAGAGAACACAACAGAAGAACACGTCAATAAAATAACAGACGAAGTCTGTCGAATAAATAAATACACGCTCTGGATATTATTAGGCTACTATAGCCTAAGCATTAAGGCAACCGAACAGAACACTATAGAAGAACGCATAAATAAATAGTCTTGAATAATTAAATAATAAATAAATGTTCTGGATATTATTATTTTTTTTTTTTAATACATCAAAACACAACAGAAGAACACATACTGTATTTTAGTAGAAGTCCTGGTGGTCTTGCCGCTAGCAAGCTGAAATCAAATTGAAATTGAATAACTGATATAAATAATTGAATATAAAACTACATCAACCAACTTACTGAAAATGTAACGATTGTCAGAAGAAGTAGGCTACTAGGACATGTAGACCTCTGCGTTTAAGTTTACTTCAAATGAATTGTCTACTTGCATAAAGTAGGATTTTCTACACATTATCGCATAGAAACAGGATCCCCAGTGGAGGGTTTCAGCATTGTTCTCCTCTGGTCGATGGTTCAGTCTGCCATGCTTCCTCTACACTTGACGTGGCCAGTTGATTCTCTAGTTGTATCAACAACCAAGTCAAATATCTTCCACACATCTGACTTTTCTTCCCGACCATCCAGTATACTTTCCTATGTGGCAAGTTTCTTTTTAATATCCTCCGCATCCATTTTGCTGTCACATCTGTAATAATGGTATGATGGAGTTGTTGTAACAAATGTATTGCTGTGATATACGATTGGCTATCGTATGTTCAGACCCTACCCTATTGGTCGGTCACAGGTGTATGCTTGTGTCACGTGAAAAAACGCTTTTTTTGCAGTCTCAACCACTGGCGACCCGTCATTCAGAGCCCCACCTGTTTTGAGCCCCACATTTTAAGCTAAAAAATTTTTTTTTTAAACATCATACTTTCAAAATCTTAGCTAGCAGTCATGAATGATCATGAAAGTCCTTTTTAATCCTTGTCAAGGACAACAACCACCCAAGCCACTGCCTGTTCAACCCCGCTACCATCAGGAAGGTGAGGTCAGTACAGGTGCATCAAAGCTGGGACTGAGAGACTGAAAAACAGGTTCTATCTCAAGGCCATCAGACTGTTAAGCAGCCATCACTAACACAGAGAGGCTGCTGCCTACATACCGACTTGAAATCATTGGCCACTTTAATAAATGGATCACTGGTCACTTTAATTAATAATGCCTCTTTAATAATGTTTACATATCTTGCATTACTTATCTCATATGTATATACTGTATTTTATACCATCTATTGCATCTTGCCTATGCTGCTCTTTCATTGCTCATCCATATATTTATACAGTGGGGCAAAAAGGTATTTAGTCAGCCACCAATTGTGCAAGTTCTCCCACTTAAAAAGATGAGAGGCCTGTAATTTTCATCATAGGTACACTTCAACTATGACAGACAAAATGAGAAAAAAAATCCAGAAAATCACATTGTAGGATTTTTTATGAATTTATTTGCAAATTATGGTGGAAAATAAGTATTTGGTCACCTACAAACAAGCAAGATTTCTGGCTCTGATTTGATTTGATTTGATTATCGTTCTGATCGGCCATTGGACATAAACATTACACAACAAGTGAGAAATCGCAAATTCAACAATGAGTGGTTTGGAAGGAATCAGTGGCTAACTGCAAGCATTGCAAATCAATCACTAGCCTGCTATTCAGTGTAGTGTGTGTGTGGTCCCAATTCTGGGTTTCAGGGTTTATTTTCAAGCCTTAAAATGATAAACATTCAACATTGGTCAGGCTGTCAATCCAGCATGATTTATGTTGCGCTCAAAGCAACTGTTAACGGGGAAATCTGACTTCTGTGAGTTCAAGACAACTGAGAACTTGGGAAAAATGAGCTCTGACTGAAAAAACATGTTTTGAACGGTAAACCAACTCGGTATTGTAAATCGGGAACTCGGGCCTCTTTCTAGAGCTACGACCTGAAGATCACTGACGTCATCATGGTTCAACCTTGTTTTCTCCCGAGTTCCCAGTTGTCTTGAAAGCCCCATAAATCCAGAACATGCCAGACTTTGATGACAAAATTTGCCCATGAAGGATTGCCACGCCACCTTCCTGTTCAAGTGAGCACAGCAAAACAAGGTGAGTACAAAAATGTATTGTACACTGCTGCACAAATGATGTAATATGCCAGGGAGATATGTATACTGTAGCTAAGAAAGTAATGCTAAGTGTATGTTGTGCAGTAAACTGTTAGTAGCAACGAGGGTGCAGAAGGGGGCATTGCCTCCTTATTTGGAATATTTTGCCCCTCAGATTTGTATCCCTATTCTGTCCCAATCTGCCCACTCCATCATGCCAAACCAATTTGTTGTGTATGTGTAATAACTCAGGACATCATTAATATTTGACAAGGTAATGAGACATTAACAGACATTCAGAGACATGACTTATAATCATTTTTTAAAATTTTTATGTCTCAGAAGTTTGAGGGATTTCTAAAATTGTAACAGTTCAATGAAAATAACAAAAACATATTACATTTTCCCACCCCATTTACATTTCTGAGTATACTATTTGGCCAAGAAAATAATAATGATAATAAAATAGTTATGATGGGAACACAACCAATCATGAATTTCAATCCATGGTTAACTAAAATGGAGGCATGACAAAAATAAACGCTCTGTAGATTCTGAATCAGAGGAAGCCTTCCATGCATCATACGTACACCATGCACATTTTAGCAGTTGACCTTCACAGTTGAATGGCGGGATCAATTTGACCATTTAGCTTATGTACTACCACACTTTTTTTGGGGGGGGGATAACGTTAACTGTTAGGTAGGTAGCTGATAGCACGATGGATATTAGAAAGTTTGCTTCGCCGGGGCACAACGGCAGCATCGGATCAAAGCGGTGGGGAGGGAGAGAAGCATGCCTCAGAGGCCAAGGCCGCTAAAACCGCCGATAATCACCTAGGTCAAGGCTGTCGAGTCCAGCAGCAAATTCATCTGCACAATGGTCTTGCAGCCTGGCGACATAGGAGGTAACCAACCCGAGGAGAGGCCTGCAACTGGCATTTTGTAGCGCGTGGTTCAAAAACAGAGAGGGGCTGGAGTATTCCTGCAAGGACTTACAAGCACTCGGTCCAAGCAAACGGCAAAGGGTAGTGAGTCGTACTCTGAAAGAATATGCGGTCGAAACAACAATGGGCCAGCAAGGTGAGGATAATGAGAGGGAGTGTGAAATACCTTTTTTTTCAGCACTCTGGATGCTGGACTAGGAGAAATGTCAGAAAGATTTAACGAACGAAACAGCCAACTTGTTGAGGCCCTGTGTGCCTTGCACCCAGAGAATAAAAACCTTTATGGATGTGGACAAGGTGAAACCACTGCCAGACTTCGTGGAAACGGAGTTTACTGTCGCCCGATCTGGAGAAGAAAAATGGACTAACGTCATGTAGAGCATTTTGGATAGATACTCCAGTCCTCTAACAGCTATGCCTACTTTGATGATGGCATTGGAGCTGGGATTAACATTTGGAGCATCCACAGCAATTTGCGATAACTATTTTTCAACATTGAAAAAATGTATTCCGTAAGCACAGACGGAGCATGTTGCACAGGAGGAAAGGGCTGCTGATTCAACTGACATTTGAGAGGGATCTTACAATCAAATTCCATAGGGAGTGGAACGAGAGACTGCTGAGGAGGTTCAATACAGCATCAAGGATGCTGCAAATCTTTTGAATCTGGGTAAAAACAGGCAGCCTGGCTGGGCTTGTATTATTTTGTTGTTTGCTAGGTTTTGACATTGTGGTGCTCATGAAGCCTATAACCTGTTTTAGAGAAATGTAACCATCGAATATTGTAAGAGCTTTCATTGTCTGCTTATACGCTCCCTTTATTTATCCTACCATTCTGTCTTGGTGTACAGGGAAGAACGGCCCATGTTCTGAATTGTGTCGCTGTACATTTGAAAAGTGCTGAACAAATAGTTATATTGACTTCGTCCTTCCTAGTTCGCTCGTTAATGTCTTAATCTAAATTACGGATTGCCTCTAATCCGCTTGTCGTCCCCTTATGCCATAGTTTGTACATCTCAATTGACAGCAGAAACCACATTTGTTTCAGCAAGTCAGCCATGTCAGGTATGTTTTTTCAGTAAATAAGTCAGTAAATAAGGCTGAATGAACTGTTTCGTTGCCAGACAAGGCTCCACTGATAGCCAGGAGTAGCAGTGGTAAGGTGTTGGGACTACTGTTGGGACTCTGCTGTTGGGACAGCTTTATATAGGCCCTAACAGTTTGTGGGCACCGTTTGTCACCGTTATATTGCAATTAATGTATTGTTTAGTGTTGTGTTGTTTTGTGTAGTGACTTGCTGGCATGCATCACCAACATTTGTTTTTTTGTTTGCCCCACCAAGATTTACATACTAACATCGCCACTGGTCTCATTAAATGAGGGATTTTGCTGACATAACTTTTTAGTCCGAACCCAGTCCGAATCAATTCTTAAAACACAGATCCCATCGGGCCCTGTCAGGTTGCGCCTGGAACTGAGAATGCTACCGAGAACCACCCACCAGTTCCAGAGAAATGGCAGTCAGCACCATGGATAGTGCTATCACCGTCAGCATCAGCAGCGCCTGCGCTGCATAGCAACCTGCCAATCGAACGGACGAACAGTCGGCTTGGCTGGCAATCCTAGATTTGTGTTGGTACTATATTCTCATGGAGGGATGAAATAGCATGAATACATTTATCAAAATGACGTTTTTTTTTTATGACAATGTGTCACTCGTTGTTTTCATTCGTAACCTCTTGTAGAAAAGTAATTGTGCACTCAAGGTTGTGTAATACGACTTTTTTTTAACACTGCAGTGGTGTTCTACTGTAACTATTTACAGGGGCACAACTTCCACTGGGGATGGGGAGAGGGGTCATGTCCCCCCCCCCCACATTCTGAAACAATACTGAAACAATTTCCCCCTCCAGTTTTATGGTTACAATGTGATACAAAAAAAATGGTGTGTTTTAAGACCATGCAGGCCTCTGAGCGGTCAGGTAGGCTGTTTGGAGTGTTCAACCGGCTGGATTTAGGACAGGGCAGAAACCACAGAGCGGCTGACAGGCTGTGTGAAGGCAAAGCTTCTGGAAGCAGAGTTACCATGTCCACGGTTTTCCTGCAAAAATTGGGCTACTTTGAAAACGATGTTGCTGGTGAAAATGTATTGGTCATGGGTTGTGGGTTTTTGTGCTATTTCTCAATTGCATCACTGCCATCATGGCATTTTTTGTTAAAATATATACAGTACCAGTCAAAAGTTTGGACACGCCTACTCATTCAAGGGTTGTTCTTTATTGAAATGTTTTATATTGTAGAATAACTGTGAAGACATCAAAACTATTAAATAACACATATGGAATCATGTAGTTACCAAAAAAGTGTTAAACAAATCAAAATATATTTTATATTTGAGATCCTTTGCCTTGTTGACAGCTTTGCACACTATTCGCATTCTCGCAACCAGCTTCATGAGGTAGTCACCTGGAATGCATTTCAAATAACAGGTGTGCCTTGTTAAAAGTTCATTTGTGGAATTTCTTTCCTTCTTAATACATTTCAGCCAATCAGTTGTGTTGTGACAAGGTAGGTTTGGTATACAGAAGATAGCCCTATCTGGTAAAAGACCAAATAAGCAAAGAAAAATGACAGTCCATCATTACAGTCCATCATTACTTACCCAGAACAAGTGCAGTCGCAAAAACCATAAGCGCTATGATGAAACTGGCTCTCATGAGGACCGCCACAGGAAAGGAAGACTCTGCTGCAGAGGATGAGTTCATTAGAGTTAACTGCACCTCAGATTCAAGCACAAATAATTGCTTCACAGAGTTCAAGTAACAGACACATCTCAACATAAACTGCTCAGAAGAGACTGCGTTAATCAGGCCTTCCTAGTCAAACTGCTGTAAAGAGACCACTACTTAAGGACACCAATAACAAGAAGAGACTTGTTTGGGACAAGAAACGTGAGCAATGGACATTAGACCGCTGGAAATCTGTCATTTTGTCTGAGTCCAAATTTGAGATTTTTGGTTCCAACCGCCATGACTTTGTGAGATGCAGAGTAGGTGTATGGATGATGTCCCCATGTGTGGTTCAAACAGTGAAGCATGGAGGAGGAGGTGTGATGGTGGGGGGATGCTTTGCTGGTGACACTAAGTGATTTATTTAGAATTCAAGGAATTCCACAGCATTCTGCAACGAATACTTCATCCCATCTGGTTTGCACTTATGGGACTATCATTTGTTTTTCAACAGGACAATGACCCAACACACCTCCAGGCTGTGTAAGAGCTATTTGACCAAGAAGGAGAGTGATGGAGTGCTGCATCAGATGACCCAGCCTCCACAATCACCTGACCTCAACCCAATTGAGATGGTTTGGGATGAGTTGGACCACAGGGTGGCTACTTTGAAAAATGTGTTTAAAACTTGTTTGGTTACTACATGATTCCATATGTGTTATTTCATAGTTTGGATGTATTCACTATTATTCTACAATGTAGAAAATAGTAAAAAATAAACAAAAACCCTGAGTAGGTGTGTCCAAACTTTTGACTGTTACTGTATTTCACTGTGACCTGCTGCTGCTAACTATCAGTGTCACGGATCCCTCTGGAACTTTCATTGCGCACACCTTGCCCCTACTCCTGTTTTACCATTTATGTTTTTCAATGCATCCCTAAGGCCTATAGTAGTCAAGGCCAAATTCAATATTTCATCCCCAAAAAATATAAATAATTTATCACTAAATAAGTCCTAAAATTCTAAATAAAATAAAAAACTAAACGATCCATGGTATGACCTGAAAAGAATTCCATATGTCAGCTTAGAACATGCTCAATAAACTCTCACACAATCTACATTACTTTCACATTTGATTCACCATTTCCTTTTTCATTGCAGATATGAAATCAGAGGTTACATTTAAATGTATGGCAAATTTGATTTATTTGCAGGACGTGAAATATTTCAAATTGGGCAGATCAAATATTTTTCTAATATATGAATACATTTCACATGCATTTCCAGATGCATATTAAAATACATAATAAAAGAATATTGACAGCAGTTTTGAGATTATGATAAGGTTAGAAAGCATCACAAAAATATTTCAGGCATTTCTAAACTGTGTCCTTCAAAAACCATGAGGACATTTTACATATTGATCATGTTAGTGTTAATAATGGCCAGCATATTTCCCACCCTTTTCCCACATTTTCATGACCTTATGGCTGTTCACACAGCCACCCTAAGAAGCCAATTCAGATTTGTTTCAATATCCAATCTTTTTTCGGACTTCTCACAGTTTTACATTTACATTTACATTTAAGTCATTTAGCAGACGCTCTTATCCAGAGCGTGGCTGCATTTACACAGCAGCCCCATTCGGATCTTTTTTTCAGTAATTGGTCTTTTGAAGGTTGGTTTGATTCATACGGTCACATTGTGAAGTTAAATGGTTTTAGTTTTTGTTAACTATGTCTATACTAAAGAGTAGTTCCATTGTTTTGGGGTCAACTCGTTTTACAATGTAAGAGTGAATTCCTTAAGGTATGATATTTATTTTGACTGATCTTCAAAACTAAATCACATACTATATTATCCTTTTTGTAAATCAATCATATTTTTTTTCCTAAGTCAAGTTTGACAACTTCACTGCTTATATAACATTCTTAATCAAACCAACCTTCATTGAAATACACCTCACAGATCAAACAGTCTTCATATCAATAACAGGCTGCAAAAATGTGTATAAAATCAGTCAGAATTAAACGCATGAGAAAAATAACATTTGGCATGCATCTTTATCACAAAAAGTAGTCTTTTTGAAATGGTATAATATTTCTCAATAGCCCATATTCAACTTAAGCTTCCTAAAGTTACCCGGATAACTTGTTGATACTGCTTTGTGATATACCCCTCCGGTAAGTTATTGAGAACACATTCTCTATTTTACAATCAACACCAGGGGCTAGCATCCCCTCTGCAGTTAAGGCATGATTCTGCCCTCTCTGAGACCAACTGTACAACAAGTTCCAAGTCTCAGAGAGCAGTGCTATCCAATGCAGTGCTGTCCAGAGCAGTGCTGTCCACTGTAGTGATACCAGCATCCCTTGCCATGGAATAGAAGTGACCCTGTTTGTTGAAGAGAGTGCTGGGAGAGTCAAACTCCACGATCTTCCCAGCATCCAGCACCATCACCCTGAACGTGTTAGAGAGAGAGTGATGGAGGAAGATGGAGCAGGGGGACGAGGGAGGAAAGGATGAGTGAGAGTCAACTGTTTCAGAGTTTCAGTTGCCATGCAACAAGATCTGTGAGAAAACTCTTGTCATAAAGTTTGTGTGTGTGTGTGTGTGTGTGTGTGTGTGTGTGTGTGTGTGTGTGTGTGTGTGTGTGTGTGTGTGTGTGTGTGTGTGTGTGTGTGTGTGTGTGTGTGTGTGTGTGTGTGTGTGTGTGTGTGTGTGCGCGCAATGTGTGTGTGTGTGTGTGTCTAAGTACACAGTAAATCAAGGATAGTTGAAATCACAGTGTTAAAAGAATGAAAGTTAAGTTGACTCTACTGGAAGTTATCTTAGCCCTCAAGAGAGTGATACGCTCCCTGGAGTTAGTGTTGATAACTGGAGTTGATTGGGACAGATACCTTTTAAAGCCATTTAGTGTCATTTTAACTCCAAAAATATCAGCACCATGACCAGAGTAGTTTTAACACAAAATGGGGATGGGGCCATATAAACCCCAACATAGTGTTACATTTGACACCATAGGAGTGACTATACTGTGTATATGCATGTGTGTTACCTGCTACTGTCCAGGATGCTGTGGAGTCTGTGTGCGATGGTGAGTACAGTGCAATGGGAGAACTCTCGTCGTATGGTTTTCTGGATCAGGCTGTCTGTCTCTAGGTCCACAGCAGCTGTAGCCTCGTCCAGAATCAGAATACGAGACTTCCTCAGCAGGGCACGGGCCAGACACAACAACTGTCTCTGACCAATACTGTAATGGAAACATGTACAACCTGTCAAACTATATGTGGACACCTGCACGTCAAATATCTCATTCCAAAGTCATGGCAATAATATGGAGTTGGTCCCCCCTTTGCTGCTATAAAAGCCTCCACTCATCTAGTGAGATGTTAGAACATTGCTGCAGGGACTTGCTTCCATTCAGCCACAAGAGCACTAGTGAAGCCAGGAACTGATGTTGGGCGATTAGGCCTGGTTTGCAGTCGGGATTGCAATTCATCCCAAACGGTGCTGGGTGGGGTTGAGGTCGGGGCTCTATGCAGGAGTCAAGTTCTTCCACACCGACCTTGACAAACCATTTCTGTATAGACCTCGCTTTGTGCATGGTCGCATTGTCATGCTGAAACAGGAAAGGGCCTTCCCCAAACTGTTGCCACAAAGTTGGAAGCACAGAGTCATCTAAAATGTCATTGTATGCTGTAGCTTTAAGATTTTCCTTCACTGGAACTAAGGGGCCTAGCCCAAACCATGAAAAATGGCCCAAGACCATTATTCCTCCTCCACCAAACTACAGTTGGCACTATGCATTTGGGCAGGTAGCCTTCTCCTGGCATCCACCAAATGCAGATTCGTCCATCTGATTGCCAGATGGTGAAACGTGACACATCACTCAAGAGAACACGTTTCCACTGCTCCACAGTCCAATGGCGGCGGGCTTTACACTACTCCAGCTGACGCTTGGCATTGGCATGGTGATCTTAGGCTTCTGCGTGGCTGCTCAGCCATGGAAACCCATTTCATGAAGCTCCCGACAAACAGTTGTTGTGCTGATGTTGCTTCCAGAGGCAGTTTGGAACTCGGTAGTGAGTGTTGCAACTGAGGACAGAGGATTTTTACACGCTACGCGCTTCAGCACTCAGTGGTGCCGTTCTGTGAGCTTGTGTGGCATACCACTTTGCGGCTGAGCAGTTATTGCTCCTAGACATTTCCACTTCACAAAAACAGCTCTTATTGTTGACCCGGGTAGGTCTAGCAGGGCAGAAATCTGACAGTGCCACTTTGAAAGTCACTGAGCTCTTCAACACAGGTCATTCTACTGCCAATGTTTTTCTATGGCTGTGTGTTCGATTTTATAAAACTGTCAGCAGCATGCTAGATAGCCATGTTATTGATTGATCTAACATTATATTTAATGTCCTACAAAACCTTCCATCGGTAGTGTCACGTTCGTTGTATGGATGAGACCACGGCGCAGCGTGATGTGAATACATCTGCTATTTTAATGAAACGAAGAACACTTCAACAAACTTGCCGCTGTATAGAGTAAGTGCACACAGGCAACTAATACATAGACAATCACCCACAAATTACCCAAGGAATATGGCTCCCTAAATATGATTCCCAATCAGAGACGATAAACAGCTGCCCCTAATTGAGAACCAATCTAGGCAACCATAGACATACAAAGCACCTAGACGAGTGACCAACCCCATAAACATACAAAAACCCTAGACAGGACAAAAAAACACAACAAACCACCCCTTGTCACACCCTGACCTAACCAAAATAATAAAGAAAACAAAGATAACTAAGGTCAGGGCGTGACAGGTGGGGCTAGGCTACTTGATGTACTAGGGGTGTCCCAATCTTGTCATACTCGTATTTGTAATCGTATCGCTTTCATCACACTTGATACTCTAATCGGATTTAAAGGTCGGTAAAGCCTGTACCTCAAGTGCGCATCACTGCTCTATCCCACAGAGTGCATCATAACATTCCTTCACTCATTCACACACACATTGTTAAAAGACCCCCGAAAGATGAAATTGCACATTATTAACTTACTTGGTCCTATTCAGTTATCAACCAAACGTATGGCACATTTTGTCATTTTATTTCCGAATGATCTGTCGCACGGTAAACATGCCTGGGCAAAAATCAATAGCAAGCAAGCATGGGCTTGGATCACGACATAATGAGAGACGTCAGCAATGGGATAATTATACGGACAGACAAAGTAGGCCTACTAAACAGTGCCAAGTAGACAGGCAGTAAACAACCATATGACAATAAATAACTTGATTGAACAGCAATGAGAGCAGAGCGGCTTGTTCTCATCCAATCTTTGCAGCAGGCTCAACCGGGGTACCATTTTCTTCACGGGTAAAATAACTAGCCAATAGTTGTTTACAGCACACAGCGCTTCACACTGTTTGAGTCAAAGAGTGACGTATGTGTGTTACAATACTATTTTTGTCCCAGTACTCGGCACACCTCCAGTATTCACAGCAAATGGTGCACTCTGCTCCGTGGGCGCACCATCTGAAACCCACACTGCATTTCGCTACACTCGCATTAACATCTGCTAACCATGTGTATGTGGCTAATCAAATTTGATTTGATTTGTAAAGTGGTGCCATTTGCTCAATATTGAGAGTTGAGAAATATGTTTTATACTCAGACAAAGCTGACCCTCATCTTTCACAATAGCAACAGTAATTACGTTAAAAGCTGTGTTATTAGATCATCAAGGACATCAACCACCCGAACCACTGCCTGTTCACCCCGCTATCATCCAGAAGGCGAGGTCAGTACAGGTACATCAAAGCTGGGACCGAGAGACTGAAAAACAGCTTCTATCTCAAGGCCATCAGACTGTTAAACAGCCACCACTAACATTGAGTGGCTGCTGCCAACACACTGTCATTGACACTGACCCAACTCCAGCCACTTTAATAATGGGAATTGATGGGAAATGATGTAAATATATCACTAGCCACTTTAAACAATGCTACCTTATATAATGTTACTTACCCTACATTATTCATCTCATATGCATATGTATATACTGTACTCTACATCATCGACTGCATCCTTATGTAATACATGTATCACTAGCCACTTTAACTATGCCACTTTGTTTACTTTGTCTACATACTCATATGTATATACTGTACTCGATACCATCTACTGTATGCTGCTCTGTACCATCACTCATTCATATATCCTTATGTACATATTCCTTATCCCCTTACACTGTGTATAAGACAGTAGTTTTGGAATTGTTAGTTAGATTACTTGTTGGTTATCACTGCATTGTCGGAACTAGAAGCACAAGCATTTTGCTACACTCGCATTAACATCTGCTAACCATGTGTATGTGACAAATAAAAATTTGATTTGATTTGATTTATTCCCTCAATTGCATTTTGAAATGTGGCGCTACCTTCATATGTGTGCGCTTATCAGAATGCATCTCACCCACTGGCGTACCATACACCCCCGGAGCCCACGGACTCTGGGGGCCTCGAACCCAGGTCGGCCCATCCACAGTTAGCATATGGACAGGTCATAAGCTTTGGCAAAAATGTTTAGAATAGCAGGAAATTAGCTTTAGAAATGCTAAATTCTCTCAGCCTCTTTGCAAAATGTGTAGAATAGCATTAGATTAGCTATAAAAACAGCATTTTCTTCTCTCTGCCCCATGGCCAATATGTGTAGAATTGCAGGAAAATAGCTTTAAAAATGCAAAATTTTCTCAGCCTCATGACAAAATGTGTAAAATAGTGTGAGATTAGCCCTGAAACTGTCTTTTTTTCCCTCTTTGCCCCATGGCAAAACGTGTATAATTGTAGGAAGATAGCTTGGGGGGGGGACCTTTGCTCAGACCTTGCGGGGGGACCACTGATTTCCCCCTCCATATACTATCATCTGAATGATAATACGATCCCTGTGCGGATGTCTTTTGTGCAGAGTTGAGTAATACCTAAAAGGTTGCTATATAGTCTTATATGTCAGTAGACCATTAGAATACAACAAATGTTGGCCAAAATTACATTACATTTCTACTCAGACCGACTGTCTGTAGATTGTCGATGCGGCTGTCGTTTTCCTTGTCGCAGAAACTTTTCAAACTTTTCAACTTTGACCCTGTTGTTTTAGTCGCTGTCATGGTAACCTGACAGTGACAGCATCAAGAAGTTTTTGATTTCTCCGACAGAATGCTCTGCTTTTATTTCCTCAGATTCACAACAGTAAGTTAGCTATTTTTAGGTTGCCATTAAACCTTGAAAATGATTATCGTAATGAGTTAATTTTCAAATTATAATGAATAAAGGTTGGCTACAGTCAAAATGTTGTCAGATACTGTATATCTGGTCATCATTTAATCTGGCTACCCAGCTAACAAGCTAACAACAAACCAAAACATTATTTGTTTTTGCCTGGCTTCCTAGATTGACATATTCTAAACACATTTTAAAACGGATGGGTTTATTGGTGATAAAATAGAGCAGGTATTGCCTTGTTTGTTGATCTTCATACAATGGGTGGGTCTAATCCTGAATGCTGATTGGTTAAAACCGCATTCCAGCCAGTGTCTATGTCTAAATCTATGACGTTAAAATTAATTACATTTTTTTTAAATTAAAGTTAAAATTTCCTCTCTTCCATCTGACTGCACAATCCACTGTCTCATCAGCCTAGCCAGGCACTTCATTAACTTGATCTCCACTATAAAAAGCATCTAGACATTATCTCACATTTATTTTAGACTAACATTTAGTTATTAACAGCAGAAATAAATATATGTTATAATGCCCTCGAAGCCGGTGTTTGGAGGATATATTGGCACTAACAACACGGGCCTAACAACACCAGTGCAAATATATCCTCCAAACACCGGCTTCGAGGGCATTATCACTTAAATAATACTAGCTAGCTATGCAGTTCCAACCTGCCTGGCTGCCCATCCAACCAACTAGCAATGGGCAGCTAGCTAACAAGATATTTCTAGTACATAAAAGACACTCTTCAAATCGAAGGTGACAGCGTTTCAGTTTCAACGATGCCCTTGTATCTGAAGTGTGCGGGTATGTGAGTGTAACCCACCTGAGGTTCTCTCCCCCCTCTGACACCTCGTGGGTCAGTCCTCCCTGTAACCCCCCCACGTACTCCTTCAAATGGGACAGCTCGAGGACGCGCCAGATCTCCTCATCACTGAAGGTCTCAAACGGGTCTAGGTTCATACGCAGCGTCCCTGAGAACAGCACTGGGTCCTACACACACACCGAATGGAGAAACAAATGTCGTCATGTCAAAATATTATAAAGTTTGTGCCATTTATAAGGGTGTGTGTCTGTGGGTGCGTGCATGTGTGTGTAAGCGTGCATACATGCATTTCTGTGTGTGCGTTACCTGTGGTATAATAGTCAGTCTGGTCCTGAGGTCATGTAGGCCTAGAGTAGCGATGTCTGTCCCATCGATCAAGATCCGTCCCTCTGCTGCCTCGATGATTCTAAACAGGCAGTTGGTCAGACTGGACTTCCCAGCACCTGTTCGACCCACTATACCGATCTGGACAAGATGGAGGACGTTCAGTAAGACTTTGAGTATTGCTTAATTCTTGTTGCAGATGGGTGAAGACCATAGAGATGTACTAAAGAACAAGTATTAAGCCAATGTTGGTGGTTTACTGCCACCTGCAGTTATGTAATGTTTGCTTAAAAATGAGTGCCAGTTCTTAATGGTGCTGGCCATGATAAAACAGGCTTTGGACCAAGTGTGCCCTCTGTCCAACTCTGTAGCAGTGACTGATCGTGTCCCTGTGTAGGGTGGCAAGTAGCCTAGCAGTTAAGAGGGTTGGGCCAGTAACAGAAAGTTCACTGGTTGGAATTGCCGAGTCAGGCAAGGTGGTAATATTTGCCCTTCTGCGTAGTTAACAGTTAACCAACAACAACAAGGCAGTTAACCAAAAACAACTGCTCCCTGGGCGCCGATGCCAAGTGGCATACACCTTTGCTATGGCCTATTTCCATAAATATGTTATAAACTAAAAACAGAATGCACAAGAACAACGAAGACAGACCTGAGTTTCACCAAAACAATGCAAAATGTCCCATCAGAAAATGTGTTATTTGTTTTCTCTCTCCAATGATCTGGGCCTATTTTATACCGGATGTCTAATTATTATTAATGCCTATTTTAATTGTAATTTTAATCTCCATTTGATATGAATATAACTTGACCTATGAAGCTACTCTATTCGTTTTATCCATGCTGAATTTCTGTCATTATTAAAAAATGAATTAATCTAACAAAGTTCTAAGCTATCTCACAAAGTTTTAAGTTGATTTTGAGATCATCTGAAAACATAGTAGGCCATAAGGTAATAATGATAGAGAGAACAAACAATAGGAAAATAGAAAACATAGAATTAGGAGTTTGAACAAACCTTACAATTGAGCAAAACTTCGGCTATTTTAAGAAACGGAAAGAAATCCCTCGCCATTGTGAACCAAACGGCCAAAAACCTCGGCTAGTCCTAATTGAAATATCATAAGCATTAATAAAAGTTATTTATAAAGAATATTTGCCAAATGTTGTGATTACGTGTGTAATATCATATTGCAGCTTTCAAATGTGAATAATTGTGAAAAAAAGTCTATGGTTTCTCAATCACAGTTTAAAATTGAATGACAAATATTTCAGGCCACAAGAAATTGAAATTGAGCTAACAATACCAAGATGGAAATATGATTATTCTAGGCCTAGTAGCCTAGATCTAATACGAAAGGAGATCGAGGCAAAAATTCAAATCATTTAATAATTATCCAGTTATGAGGACAGCAGTGTCGCTTGCTCTGCAGCCCATTATTATTTACAACCCATTATCAGCCTCAAAATGTCATCTCTGGATCAACCAATTGGTGCTTAAATCAACTGCAGGCTTTGCTGTGCCAATGGGACGAGATGAGTGTCAACCAAATGATGCTTATATCAATACATTGCAGTCAATGGGAAAAGATGAACATCAATGAAGTGATGCTTATGTCAATACATTGCATTCAATGGGAAAAGATGAGTGTCAACCAATTCACGCTTATATCAGTACATTTTCAGTCAATGGGAAAAGATGAGGGTCAACCAGTTGATACTTATGTCAAATCATTTCAGTCATTGGGAAAAGCGGAGTGTAAACCAATTGAAGCTTATGTCAATACATTGCATTCAATGGGAATATTCATGTTTATGTCAAAACAGAGCTCGGGTTTTGCCACGGGTTGGGTGGTGCAAAAACCATTTGAGGGGGGGCCCTCATATTATTTGGAATTTTACAGTTAGGTCTAATAAACTTCAAAAAGTAGCTGGTTTCATGAATGCATTAACGCGATGTCTCACGAGAGTTTTCACGCGAAAAAACAGGTTACTCTTATGCACGCTCTGCTCCGGTCCTGTCTTTTTTCCAAGATCGATTAAACGGTGCCTGTGTTTCTGTTTGTCCTCACAATTGCTGTACACCTTTATAACATGTTAAAGCTTGATTATGAACTTAGTTTGACAAGTTTAGTCGACATATAATATGTAATTTCAACGTTTTGGTGCGCATCCACTTGACTTTTGGCTGCATTTCAACCGAAATGTGTCGTGTTTGAGAAGCTGTTTTTGGTAAGTATAATTCCTTCCAGGTCTTCTGATGGAAGAACAGCAAAGGTAAGGGAATATTTATGTGGTAAATATGGGTTTCTGTGGACTCCAAGATAGAGGAGCCATAATGCTACTTTTTGAGCACCGACTCATAGTATAGCCTAGTGAACGAAACCTGTAACGTTAAAAATAAATGTAACACAGCGATTGCATTCAGAAGAAGTATTTTGCACGCCCAATTTTCCAGTTTTTGATTTGTTAAAAAAGTTTCAAATATCCAATAAATGTCGTTCCACTTCATGATTGTGTCCCACTTGTTGATTTTTTCCACAAAAAAATACAGTTTTATATCTTTATGTTTGAAGCCTAAAATGTGGCAAAATGTCACAAAGTTCAAGGGGGCCGAATACTTTCGCAAGGCACTGTAAATATATAAACAGGGGGTAGCCATTTGATTAGCTGTTCAGGAGTCTTATGGCTTTGGGGTAGAAGCTGTTAAGAAATCTTTTGGACCTAGACTTGTCCCTCCTATACCGCTTGCCATGCAGTAGCAGAGAGAACAGTCTATGACTAGGGTGGCTGGAGTCGTTGACAGTTTTTAGGGCCTTCCTCTGACACTGCCTGGTATAGAGGACCTGGATGGGAGGAAGCTTGGCCCCAGTGATGTACTGGGCTGCATGCACTATCATCTGTCGTGCCTTGAGGTCGGAGGCCGAGCAATTGCAACACCAGGCGTTGATGCAACTAGTCAGGATGCTCTCGACAGTGCAGCTGTAAAACTTTTTGAGGATCTGAGGACCCGTGTCAAATCTTTTCAGTCTCCTGAGGGGGAATTGTTGTAGCGTTGTCGTGCCCTCTTCACGACTGTCTTGGTGTGTTTGGACCATGATAGTTGTTTGATGATGTGGACACCAGCCTCAATGAGAATGGGGGCGTGTTCTGCCCTCCTTTTCCTGTATTCCACAATCATTTGGCCATACAGTCATGGGTGAACAGGGAGTTCATGAGGGGACTGAGCACGTACCCCTGAGGGTCCCTCGTTTTGAGGAACAGTGTGGCAAATGTGTTGTTACCTACCTTTACCAACTGGGAGCGGCCCGTCAGGAAGTCCAGGATCCAGATGCAGAGGGGGGTGTTTAGTTCCAGGGTCCTTAGCTTAGTGATGAGCTTTGGGGGCACTATGGTGTTGAATGCAGAGCTGTAATCAAAGAATAGCATTCTCACGTAGGTGTTCCTTTTGTCCATGTGGGAGAGGGCAGTGTGGAGTGCAATAGAGATTGCATCATCTGTGGATCTGTTGGGGCGGTATGCAAATTGGAGTGGGTCCAGGGTTTCTGGTATAATTGTGTTGATTTGAGCCATGACCAGCCTTTCAAAGCACCTCATGGCTACTGATGTGAGTGCTACGGGTCAGTAGTAAATTTAGGCAGGTCATCCATCTTGCCCTGCGGCCTTGTGAATGTTGACCTGTTTAAAGGTCTTACTCACATCGGTTACGGAAAGCGTGATCACACAGATGCCTGGAACAGCTGATGCTCTCATGCATGCTTCAGTGTTGCTTGCTTCAAAGCGAGCATAGAAGTTATTTAGTTTGTCTGCTAGGCTCGTGTCATTAGGCAGCTTCCCTCTGTAGTCCGTAAAAGTTTGCAAGCAATGCCACATCTGACGAGCGTCGGAGCTGGTGTAGTACAATTAGATCCAGTCACAGGCAGCAGAGAACTGGAACGAAAGGCGGCCCTATGAGGTGTTGGCTTCAGGGATGATCAGTGAGATACACCTGCTGGAGCGCATGCTACGGGTGGGTGTTGCCATCGTGACCAGTGAACTGAGATAAGGTGGAGCTTTACCTAGCATGGACTTGTAGATGACCTGGAGCCAGTGGGTCTGGCGACGAATATGTAGCGAGGGCCAGCCGACTAGAGCATACAGGTCGCAGTGGTGGGTGGTATAAGGTGCTTTAGTAACAAAACGGATGGCACTGTGATAAACTGCATCCAGTTTGCTGAGTAGAGTATTGGAAGCTATTTTGTAGATGACATCGCCGAAGTCGAGGATCGATAGGATAAATTTGGCGGCGTGAGTGAAGGAGGCTTTGTTGCGGAATAGAAAGCCGACTCTAGATTTGATTTTCGATTGGAGATGTTTGATATGAGTCTGGAAGGAGAGTTTACAGTCTAGCCAGACACCTAGGTACTTATAGATATCCACATATTCTAGGTCGGAACCATCCAGGGTGGTGATGCTAGTCGGGCGTGCGGGTGCAGGCAGCGAACGGTTGCAAAGCATGCATTTGGTTTTACTAGCGTTTAAGAGCAGTTGGAGGCCACGGAAGGAGTGTTGTATGGCATTGAAGCTCATTTGAAGGTTAGATAGCACAGTGTCCAAGGACGAGCCAGAAGTATACAGAATGGTGTCGTCTGCGTAGAGGTGGATCAGGGAATCGCCCGCAGCAAGAGATTGTGTGAAACAACTCAACGAAACAAAATATATTACAGTTTTTAATGTCCCGTTGGTAGGTTAGTCTTGATCGGAGTCTTTATCGGAGCTCATTCATGTTATTATTATTATTATTATTATGGCTAATAGGACTGATGGTAAAGCAGGATTACTCACTCGCCGTCAAATCCTTTTAAGGCACCTTGACCGACGTCCCCGATATCTCCGTCTTTTTGCCCATGTCAGGTATCTGAAGTAAATCCTTTGCATCCGACTAGTTAAAGAGTCTCATAGCAAAGGGTCTGAATACTTATGTAAATAAGCTTTTTCTGTTTTTTATTTGTATGCAGAAATGTAAAAAATACAAATGGGAAAAAAAACTATTTTTCACTTTTTTCATTATGGGGTATTGTGTATAGATTGCTGAGTATCTTTTCTTTATTTAATCAATTTTATAATAAGACAGTAACGTAACAAAATGTGGAAAAAGTCTAGGGGTCTGAATACTTTCCGAAGGCACTGTACACCCACCCACGCTTGCACACACAAACACACTTTTTCAGTGTTCGTAATGTCATGTGTTGCTCTTTCTTTCTCTCACAGCCAACTTTTCAAGTACAAACTTTCTTTCTCGTCCTCTTACTTTAAAACCTGTTAGGGCTAGGCAGAATACTGCCCCCTTTGGATGAATTGCGTGCCCATAGTAAACTGAAAAATTGCTAATATATGCATATAATAATTATTATTGGATAGAAAACACTCTAAAGCGTCTAAAACCGTTTGAATTATGTCTGTAAGTATAGCAGAACTCACAGGGCAGGCAATCTCCCAAACTATTTTTGGAATTCTGAAAGTTGGGGCAACTTTGACGTCATCGCCCCCACCCTTCCCAACCAGCTATGGATCTGGAGACACTTTCTATGTCTTCCACTAGATGTCCTCATTCAGTAGAGCGTTTAATTGTGCAAATCCCGCGAGCTTTGACCCTTTGGGAGGTGAAAGAGTGGGTGTCGCGAGAAAATACATGGGCGTTAGAGCGCGCTTTTGGAACAGACCTTCCTTTGTTCCAGAATACCTGAGAAGAAGTGTGATTGTCCGGTTGAATTGAGAATTGTTTTGTACGTTTATAACATCCTAAAGCTTGATTCTGCACTTGATTTGACCAGTTTAGTCGACATATAATATGTAATTTTGAAGTTTTGATGCGCAACTGTTCGGGACCAGAAGTAATTTTGAATGCATTTCAGCTGGAACTCGTAGCATATGCTACTGTAAGGACACACGAACTGAAACCAAACTATATATTAGGTAAGTATGACTCCTTCCACTACATTCTGATCGAAGACCATCAAAGGTAAGGGAATATTTATGTTGTAATTTTGTATTTCTGTTGACTCCAACATAGCAGAGAAATATTGCTTACGTCTGAGCGCCGCTTCAGATTTTTGCCTGGGATTTCTGTAACGTTAAAAATAAATGTAACACAGCGGTTGCATTAAGAAGCAGTGTATCTTTCTAACTATATGTAGAACATGTATATTTAGTCAAAGTTTATGATGTGTATTTCTGTTATCTGACGGAGCTATCTATAATTTCTTCGGACATTTTTGAGCATTTTCTGAACATGGCGTCAATGTAAACTGAGATTTATGGATATAAATTGCATATTATTGAAATAAAACATAAATGTACTGTGTAACATGTCCTATTACTGTCATCTGATGATGATTTTCAAAAGGTTAGTGAATTATTTTTCTTTTAATCCTGCATTTGTGATTGCATCTTTTGTTCGACAAAATGGCTGCATATCGTCTGTGTCTTTGTGGTGGTTTGACATAAATATGTGCTATGTTTTTTCGCCGTAAAACATTTTAGAAATCTGACTCGCTGGGTGGATGAACAAGGTGTTTATCTTTCATTTGAGCTATTGGACTTGTTAATGTGTGGAGGTTAAATATTTCTAAGAATATTTTTACAATCCATGCGCCACCGCTGGAACGGGGGGGGGGCGTTCCCTGAGAGGAACAGGTTTTAACAGGTTTTAACGCTTCAACAGGTTTTAACATACAAGAACACAAACACTGGCTGTTGTGAAATATAAACTGGGTGGTTCATGCCCTGAATGCGGATTGGCTGAAAGCCGTGGTATATCAGACCCAGTGGCGGTCGGTGCCGTTTAAGATGGGGGAGAATGATTGTTTTTAGCCTTATTTTTTATTAAAGCATTTTGGAAGACTGTCATTCATATTCCATTCACCCAGCTCAATGTAACATCAATAGGTTTAGGCTACTACATGATACTCATATTCTCCCTATACCCATCATGAGGATGCTACAACCTAGGTTATGAATGAAAGTTTACAACGTACGCTCGGTGCACAGGTGGAGAGGAATTTAAGTAATCAATGTGACAGACGGACACTTTCAATACCACTTTGCACACTCTTGCCTGCATGTAGCTGATCTAGGGTGTGATCATTATTCCAACAATTGCAAACAATAGTTTATATTGGACAAATTCAGTTATGTTTATCCTCGTTTCGTTAAATTTACTTCCGTTTACAAAATGTTTTTCAACAGAATCGGTGGAAGGAATACACCCCGTCACACGCAAACAGAGTTCACTTTCATAGCAGCTGCATACATACGGCATTAGACCTTTGATCGTTGTATAATTTCTTCTCACATCTACGCTCTCTCTTCCAAACTTTCCAAGCCAAAACTTCATATCATAAACACTAACTGCTACACACAGCTTACATGGCTACTAAAACTAACAAGTTAGTAAACCCGCAACAATCATGTAGTACAGTGTACAGTCAGCAAGGAGTTTAGCAGTTACACCCACGTGCCCCTGTGGCAATAAATTAATAAAACGAAATGCTTATCTTGACTTGGAAGAGTTCCAGTGTTGGATAGCCATAGCCAGCTAACATAGCATCCCTCTCTGTTTGAGTAGTCTAAACTAGCTAGCTGCATTCGCTAAATAAGTAAGTGAAAAATTCAGAAATATAGCTAGCTCACTCTCTCTTGCTTTTTAATAAAAAAAATAAAAAATTAGTTCAAACTGTTCAACTGTTGTCTTCCTCGCTCTTTGAGTCAACTACTCACCACATTGTATGCACTGCAATGCAAGCTAGCTGGAGCTTATGCTTTCAGTACTAGATTCGTTCTCTGATCCTTTGACTGGGTGGACAGCATGGCAAGAGCTCTGATAGTTTGGAAATTGTCATAATTACTGTGCAATTCTATGGAAGGGGGTGAGAATCACGAGCCTCCTAGGTTTTGTATTGAAGTCAATGTACACAGAGGAGGACGGAAACTAACTATCCTCCGGCTACACCATGGTGCTACCCTACAGAGTGCTATTCAGGCTACTGTAGACCTTCATTGCAAAACAGTTTTAATCAATTATTTGGTTACATGTTAATTAATTAATTAATAAACACGCTTGGATTGCGTCCTACCTGACAGGTCGCTCCTACCAGGTGGCGTGGCGAGAATCTGTCTCCTCACCACGCGCTCTCACCACTGGTGTCCCCCAGGGCTCTGTTCTAGGCCCTCTCCTATTCTCGCTATACACCAAGTCACTTGGCTCTGTCATAACCTCACATGGTCTCTCCTATCATTGCTATGCAGACGACACACAATTAATCTTCTCCTTTCCCCCTTCTGATGACCAGGTGGCGAATCGCATCTCTGCATGTCTGGCAGATATATCAGTGTGGATGACGGATCACCACCTCAAGCTGAACCTCGGCAAGACGGAGCTGCTCTTCCTCCCGGGGAAGGACTGCCCGTTCCATGATCTCGCCATCACGGTTGACAACTCCATTGTGTCCTCCTCCCAGAGCGCTAAGAACCTTGGCGTGATCCTGGACAACACCCTGTCGTTCTCAACTAACATCAAGGCGGTGGCCCGTTCCTGTAGGTTCATGCTCTACAACATCCGCAGAGTACGAACCTGCCTCACACAGGAAACGGCGCAGGTCCTAATCCAGGCACTTGTCATCTCCCGTCTGGATTACTGCAACTCGCTGTTGGCTGGGCTCCCTGCCTGTGCCATTAAACCCCTACAACTCATCCAGAACGCCGCAGCCCATCTGATGTTCAACCTTCCCAAGTTCTCTCACGTCACCCCGCTCCTCCGCTCTCTCCACTGGCTTCCAGTTGAAGCTCGCATCCGCTACAAGACCATGGTGCTTGCCTACGGAGCTGTGAGGGGAACGGCACCTCAGTACCTCCAGGCTCTGATCAGGCCCTACACCCAAACAAGGGCACTGCGTTCATCCACCTCTGGCCTGCTCGCCTCCCTACCACTGAGGAAGTACAGTTCCCGCTCAGCCCAGTCAAAACTGTTCGCTGCTCTGGCCCCCCAATGGTGGAACAAACTCCCTCACGACGCCAGGACAGCGGAGTCAATCACCACCTTCCGGAGACACCTGAAACCCCACCTCTTTAAGGAATACCTAGGATAGGATAAAGTAATCCTTCTCACCCCCCTTTAAGATTTAGATGCACTATTGTAAAGTGACTGTTCCACTGGATGTCATAAGGTGAATGCACCAATTTGTAAGTCGCTCTGGATAAGAGCGTCTGCTAAATGACTTAAATGTAAATGTAATGTAATGTTAATATTTTTAGTTAGTACGTTTGTTGAAATTGGTCCTCCCCTTCCTCCACTGATCACACCGTATACCACAGGTTTTTTTTACGCTTTTAATTACATTGGTAACGAGTTTATAATAGCAACAAAGCACCTCGGAGGTTTGTGGTATACTGTATGGCCAATACACCAATTGCTGCCCTTCTTTATGAGACGTGATGTCATACAGAGTGAGACCATCTAACATGTCATTTTTTAAAGCCACATTTTTACTCCTGAACTAATTTAGGCTTGCCATAACAAAGGGGGTGAATAATATATTTTAGTTGTTTATTTTGTATTAATTTGTAAACATTTATAACGTTATTATTTTCACATTGATATTATAGATTTGTTTTTTGAGATCAATGACAAAAGCAACATTTTGTAACACAACAAAATGTGAAAAAGTCCTGGGGGGTGAATAATTATTATAGGTCCCATTAGTTTCCTTTGCACGTAGACTGTTACAGTCTATACATTGTTTCTTTGTCGACATGGTATGTGAAATATGATACCAGACAGTCGGGTCAAAATGATTGATACCCTTGATAAAGATTAGCAATAATGACTGTTTGAACCCTACCTTTTCGAGGAAAATTAATATTATTTGTTCAACAAAATCTCTTTTCTCTGAGCAATTGTATTAGTATAAAAATAGTATGATAATACTATTAATACTTTATCAAGTGTGTAAATCATTTCGGACCCCACGGTATGTGTAGTGTCTGACGCTGGTCTCTCTGTCTCTCTCACCCACCTTCTCTGTGCTGTCGATGTCGCAGGTGATCCCGTGCAGCACCAAGTCCAGTTCAGGTCGGTAGCGGACCTTGAAGTTTTCGAACCTCAGCCTCCCAGCCTCAGGCCACTTCTCTGGCGGTCGTATCTCTGACACCCAGTCCGCCTGTTCAAACACACATACACGTTTCATATACAACTCCACCTAACGAAGAAAGATACACGTAGCACACACACACACACACGTTTACCAAAACTAGCTTAAGAAAACTGTCGCACGGAAATGTATCGGCACACGCGTGTTCTAAAACAGTGTGTCTGAAGCAGGGCAAACGCCAGTAGTGATGTGCAGTTCGTCACTTGACCTCGCTTCAAAGGCATCAGTAAGCAGTCTTATTTTTGGGGTCCTGTGTGGTTCAGTTGATAGAGCATGACACTTACAATGCCAGGGTTGGGGGTTCGTGGTGATCCTACGTGCCCTGGAAATTACTGAATCAAATGAACGAAATTAGCCATTCTATTGACTGAACGAGTTAAAAAAGATCAGAGTCAGTAAAAAGACACAGTGTTTCTATACTGTAAGTCACAGAACAGGCATGTTTTCACTGTCTATTTAACATCAGACTGTTCACAAGCAGTACGTTTTCAAATTCAACATATTCTACACTCAGCTCAAACAAGGTCTCATTCTACACCTGCAAAGCCTTGTCAGGAAATGCTTCCCACTGGGAACACTATGTAATTTCAACATGGATAACTGGGTAATATTTGGTTGAGACACTGGTCAATGAGTGTCTAAACTCAAAAAGATAGTTGAATTTTCAATGTGTTATACCTATGCTTCAACCATCTAAATGCGCAACCAAATTCCAATGGAAAATCTGTCTGCTTTTTGGTTTAGTTGTCACCCAAATGTCTATCACTGTCACACCCTGATTTGTTTCCCCTGTCTTTATGCTTGTCTCCACCCCCCTCCAGGTGTCGCCCATCTGCCCCATTATACCTTCGTTCTCTGTTGCCAGTTCCCTCTTGTCTTGGCTTACCAGCGTGCTTTCACATCTTCCTGTTCCTCAAGTTTCGTTTCCTAGTTTTTCCCGGTTCTGACCATTCAGCCTGCCCTGACCCCATGCCTGCCTGACATCCTGTTCCTGCCTGACTCTGACCAGATTACGAGTCTCTGCCTGCCCTGACCCCGAGCCTGCTTGTCCTGTACCAGCCTGACTCACAAACCTCTGCTTGTCATCTACCTGCCCTTTGCCTGCCTCGTGTTTATAAATTATCTGAGAACTGTACTATCCGCCTCCTGTGTCTGCATCTGGGTCATATCCTCAGCAGACTCGAACCAGCTCCACAACGCCGTCTCCTCCCAGGGAGCCACCATTGGAAGACACAAGTTACTTCAAGGTCTTCTGGAAAGACTCCAGGCCTTGGCGGAACACCAGGACCGTGCTTTCAACATATTGCTGAAGCAATTCCACGGTTTGTCTGTGAGGCAGCCCGCCAATACAGTAACACCCCTAGACTGTCAAATACCCCGCTACCAGCGGTGTTTCTACCCCGGAATCCCAAGAACCCCATTTACCTCCTCCGGAGCGCTACGCTGGAGATCCCGGATCCTGCCGGGCATTTCTCTACCAGTGTACCCTCATCTTTGAGCTGCAGCCCTCTTCATTTCCCTCAGATCGCTGGAGGATAGCGTACGTGATAACGCTGAAGTCCGGGAGGGCTCTTGCCTGGGGTACGGTGGTGTGGGATAAACAATCCACCGTTTGCCTCAGACTGGAGGAGTTTGTGGCGGAGGTACGTAAGCTGCTCGCCTCCCTACCACTGAGGAAGTACAGTTCCCGCTCAGCCCAGTCAAAACTGTTCGCTGCTCTGGCCCCCCAATGGTGGAACAAACTCCCTCACGACGCCAGGACAGCGGAGTCAATCACCACCTTCCGGAGACACCTGAAACCCCACCTCTTTAAGGAATACCTAGGATAGGATAAGTAATCCTTCTCACCCCCCTTTAAGATTTAGATGCACTATTGTAAAGTGACTGTTCCACTGGATGTCATAAGGTGAATGCACCAATTTGTAAGTCGCTCTGGATAAGAGCGTCTGCTAAATGACTTAAATGTAAATGTAAATGTGTTAGATTCTCCGTTGTCCGGGAGGGAGGCAGCTCGAAAGCTTCTCCAACTGCGTAAGGATTCCCGTAGTGTGGCAGAGTACGGGGTGGATTTTCACATATTGGCGGCTGAGAGTGCCTGGAAACCTGAAGCCTTGTTCAACCCATTCCTTCACAGATTAGATTATAGACGAGCTCGTGAGCTACATCTGGACCTTGACTCCCTCATAGCCTTGACCATCTGGATTGATGGGCGGTAACGGCAACGTAAGAGGGAGTCTGTTTGGAACCCATGCAACTGGGCAGGGCTAGATGGTCTCCTGCTGAGCGCTTACGCAGACTTAACATCGAGAGCTGTCTGTATTGTGGAGCTACGGGACATTCTTTATCTAGTAGGTACTAGTACGCTGATGAGCAGTACGGGGAGTTTCCCATCTTCCATTTCTCGTACCCCTATCCATGCTACCCTGTTGTTGGGTGACCGGTCAAAATCTCTTCGGTTGCTCATAGACTCTGGGGCCGACGAGAGCCTTATGGACGCTACCCTGTTGTCAGAGCTAGGAATCCCTACACAACCCCTCTCCATTCCCATGGATGTCAGAGCATTGGATGGGTGCTCTATTGGCAGAGTTACCCACACTACGTGTCCCATTAACCTGACAGTGTCGGGTAATCACAGTGAGTCTATGCAGTTCCTACCCATCAGATCCCCTCATGCACCTGAGGTTTTGGGGTTTTCCTGACTCCAGAGGCATAATCCGCTGATCGACTGGGTTACTGGCCCCGGACCTCTCTGCCATTCCCGCGAAGTACCAGGACCTCCGGGAAATTTTCAGCAGGCCAGTGCCACCTCGCTTCCTCCACATCGGCCCTGTGACTGCGCCATCATTCCTCCTGACAGAGCTGATATAACTGAGTCAGGTTTGTAGGCCTCCTGGCTCGTACAGACTTTTTCAGTTCTGCCCACACCTTTTCTATAGGATTGAGGTCAGGGCTTTGTGATGGCCACTCCAATACCTTGACTTTGTTATCCTTAAGACATTTTGCCACAACTTTGGAGGTATGCTTGGGGTCATTGGTCATTTGGAAGACCCATTTGCGACCAAGCTTTAACTTCCTGACTGATGTCTTGAGATGTTGCTTCAATATATCCATATAATTTTCCTACCACATGATGCCATCTATTTTGTGAAGTTCACCAGTCCCTCCTGCAGCAAAGCACCCCCACAACATGATGCTGCCACTCCCATGCCTCATGGTTAGAATGGTGTTCTTCGGCTTGCAAGCCTACCCCTTTTTCCTCCAAATGTAACGATGGTTATTATGGCAAAACAGTTCTATTTTTGTTTCATCAGACCAGAGGACATTTCTCCAAAAAGTACGATCTTTGTCCCCATGTGCAGTTGCAAACCGAAGTCTGGCTTTTTTATGGCGGTTTTGGAGCAGTGGCTTATTCCTTGCTGAGCGGCCTTTCAGGTTATGTCGATATAGGTTTTACTGTGGATATAGATACTTTTGTACCTGTTTCCTCCAGCATCTTCACAAGGTCCTGCTGTTGTTTTTGGGAATGATTAGCACTTTTCACACTAAAGTGCGTTCATATCTAGGAGACAGAACGCGTCTCCTTCCTGAGCAGTATGACGGCTGTGTGGTCCCATGGTGTTTATACTTGCGTACTATTGTTTGTACAGATGAACGTGGTACCTTCAGGTGTTTGGAAATTGCTCCCAAGGACGAACCAGACTTGGAGAAGTCTTCCAAAGTTCTTGGCTGATTTATTTTGATTTTCCCATGTCAAGCAAAGAGGCACTGAGTTTGAAGGTAGGCCTTGAAATACATCAACAGGTACACCTCCAATTGACTCAAATGATGTCAATTAGCCTATCAGAAGCTTCTAAAGCCATGACATAATTTTTCAAGCTGTTTAAAGGCACAATCAACTTAGTGTATGCAAACTTCTGACCCACTGGAATTGTGATACAGTGAATTATAAGTGAAATAATCTGTCTGTAAAGAAATGTTGGAAAAATGATGCACCAAGTAGATGTCCTAACCGACTTGCCAAAACTATAGTTTGTTAACAAGACATTTGTGGAGTGGTTGAAAAATCATTTTGAACGACTCCAACCTAAGTGTGTGTAAACTTCTGACGTCAGCTGTATCTGTCATTCTCATTGAACACACACAGACCTCATTCTCCATATCCGTGTACTCGCTGACTCTCTCCACAGCTACGATGTTGGTCTCCAGTTCTGATGTCATCCTCACCAGCCAGTTCAGTGTCTGGGTCACCTACATGTCAGGGGTTAGGGTCATTACCATCAAGACATCATCACTTCATTATCATTCCATCATCCATAAAATCCATTAAGTGCTTTTTGCAAATAGACATGTGTCAGGGTGTACTCAACAGTATAACCCAGGACTGAACCCTGATTCATCTCCTTACATAATAATAATACATTAGTATTTTTCATCACAAGATCATCTCAATGTGCAAACAAAATAAAGTAATAATAATAATATTAATATATTCAGTATGTATGACCATTAAAGTACCACTGGGGCCTTCAGTTTAACAGAACTGAATCAGAGTTCAGGTTGGTTAGATGGTAACACAATGGCACTTACATTTGAGAGCATCTACTCTTCATATTTACAGTATACTGTATGTGACTTCTGCTGTCAGAATATGATGATCGCATATAAAAGACAGGTCTAGATGCACAAGTTACATTGGATGTGTTTACACAGGCAGCCCAATTCGGATATTTTTCCACAATATTTATTTAAAATAATTGGGCAAAAGATCAGATTTGAGCTACATGTGTAAACGCAGCCAGTGTTGTGAAGGGTCATAGCACAGGACACAACAGGACACCTAATTAGTCCCAATTACCCTAGTCACCTCTTCTCTGCTGTCACCCCTCCCAGTTCCCTATATAAGCAGAATATACAGTACATGTTAAGCCCATATTTCCCCCATAGCCACCTGGCAGTACATTGCCATGAATGCACCGTTTATGTTTCTGTTTTTAATGTTTCCATTTTGTATCTCATCCTCCCTCCCTCCCTCCCTCCCCCTACCTCCCTCCCTCCCTACCCCTACCTACCTACCTACCTACCTACCTACCTCCCTCCCTCCCTCCCTCCCTCCCTCCCTCCCTCCCTCCCTACCTACCTACCTACCTACCTACCTACCTACCTACCTACCTACCTACCTACCAACCACACTACCGGCCCTACCAAACCTCCATTCCAAAACCCTCCCCCATGTGCCTCTGTGATCGTGTTCAACTCTAAACCTGGATTCCTTATCTCCATCTCCTCATTCTGACCGATACCATGGTGGCAGCTCAAACCCTAAACCAGTTAGTCCTTTGAAACACCTCATACAGTCCTTCATTTTACTGAGATTTGACCATTGAAAGCACAGCTCAACCATCCTCAACAAAGCACTCCTCTCTCTGGTATAGTACAGTGAATTGAGAGATAAATAATCGGTTCCCCAAGGTCATATTCAGTAGGCACAACACAGAAGAACACTGTTTGTGTGTGTGCACGCGCGCGTGTGGTGTACTCACGTTGAGGGCATAGGAGATGGAGAGGCCGACCAGGCCACTGTCCAGAGAGTCCCGGGCAATGACAGCAAGCAGAGCTGAGAAAAACACTACCAGGTTACCAAGGAACTCTAGACGGATGGCCAGCCACCTGCAGGACAGAAAGAAAGACATTACATACATACATACATACATACATACAGACAGACAGACAGACAGACAGACAGACAGACAGACAGACAGACAGACAGACAGACAGACAGACAGACAGACAGACAGACAGACAGACAGACAGACAGACAGACAGACAGACAGACAGACAGACAGACAGACAGACAGACGATGAAGACAGACACAGGCGTCTGCTGGCACCTTAATTGGGGAGGATGGGCTCAATCTTTACTAACGACATGTCACTGGCTTTGAGTGTCTATGTATGCGGATGACTCAACAATTTACACATCAGCTACTACAACGACTGAAATGACTGCAACACTTAACAAAGAGCTGCAGTAAGTTTCAGAATTGGTGGAAAGGAATAAGTTAGTCCTAAATATCTCAAAAACTAAAAGCATTGTGTTTGGTACAAATCATTCACTAACCCTAAATCTCAACTAAATCATGTAATGAATAATGTGGAAATTGAGCAAGTTGGGGTGACTAAACTGGTTGGAGTAACCCTGGATTGTAAACTGTCATGGTCAATAACATTGGGAGAAGACTGTCCATAATAAAGTGTTGCTCTTCCTTCTTAACAGCACTAACAACAAGGCAGGTCCTACAGACCCTAGTTTTGTCGCACCTGGACTACTGTTCAGTCATGTGGTCAGGTGCCACAGAAGGACTTAGGAAAATTGCAATTGGCTCAGAACAGGGCAGCAGGGCTGGCCCTTAGATGTACAGAGCTAACATTAATAATATGCATGTCAATCTCTCCTGGCTCAAAGTGGAGGAGAGATTGACGTCATCACTACTTGTATTTGTGAGAGGTATTGACATGTTGAATGCACCGAGCTGTCTGTTTGAACTACTGGCACACAGCTCAGACACCCATGCATACCCCACAAGACATGCCACCAGAGGTCTCTTCACAGTCCCCAAGTCCAGAACAGACTATGGGAGGCGCACAATACTACAGAAGAGCCATGATTACATGGAACTCTATTCCACAACGTTAATGAAATTTGATGAAAAAAAAACAGATAAAAATACAAATTTTGGAACAGCGGGGACTGTGAAGCAACACAAACATAGGCACAGGCACATGTATACACACACACGATAACGTACGCACTATACACACACGTACACATGGCTTTTGTGTGGTAGATATGTGGTAGTAGAGTAAGGGCCCGAGGGCACACACTTAATGTGTTGAGAAATCTGTTGTGAATGTATTGTAATGTTTTTAAAATTCTATAACTGCCTTAATTTTGCTGGACCCCAGGCAGAGTAGCTACTGCCTTGGCAGTGTCTCATGGGGATCCATAATTAATACAAATACAAATAGTAATGGCTGGAACGGAATAAATAGAATGGTATCGAACGCGTCAAACAAATGATTTCCATGTGGGTGATACCATTCCATTCACTCCATTCCAGTGATTATTATGAGCCGTCTTCCCCTCAGCAACATCCTGTGAGACAGAGAGACAAGACTGACAAGACAGACAGACATTTAGTCAAACATCAGACATCACAGATTCACCGTAACATTTCAGACAGAATGGAACTCATATTATCCCGTGCTGTTTTGACATGAACAAAACTGAGTTTGTTCCTGACCTGTTCGAGATTATCCACAGGTAGACCGACTTGAGGTTTTCATCAATTATTTTCTCGTTGTGTTTGAGGAAGCGGTCCTGGTGTCCATAGGCCCGGATGACCGATAGACCAGACACTGTCTCTCCAAAGTGAGAATAGATGGGAGACCGAGACACAGAGTCCAGACGACGCAGCTGCCGTGAGCTTGCCACGTAGAAACGCTGAGGGGAGAGAGTGGATGGAGGAGTGAAGGAGAGAGAGAATAAATAATTCACAAATCATATACTGAAGTGTCACTGACCATGTTTAGATGCACACCAATACCCCGTTATTATTTGGGATACTGAAGTATTCCGTTTTTGCGTTGACGCATAGAAACATCATATGCCGTTTACAAAAACCCAAATAAGCTCCTATCCCTGTTTTGAGAAACCCAAATAAGATGCCTGGGATATGCTGATCTTAGATGGACACTGTGGCATGTGAACATCTTATCCTGCTTAAACGTAGTTTTTGCGGTTTGCGCAGGCTCAGTTTTGCAGAGTATCACCTTTTGAAGTTCGGATGGGAACAGTAATAGTTGGAATAGTAACTGAAGTCTCAACACTGACTGTAGCCTATTACAGTATTAACTCCTACAGAGTTAAGTGTTTCTTGGAGTAAAATTATAGACCGAATGTTAATTTTGTCTCGAGAACAGGAGTGGAGGAATATAATTTCTTTCATCTTGAGAAAATGTGAGCGAATGCACATGTAGGTTCCGTCTCATGTAGACTAAAAGTTCTCAAAAATTCAGCAACATAAAAATGGACCGTATTTAATTCACTTTCAACCACATCAAAATATGCATCCAAGACGAACTGAAATACTATCAGAAACATGTTGTATCGTTTTCAAAGCTTTTAATTTCCTTAAAACCGGTCAACAAACTGATGTAATTTCAAAATTATACACGTAAACCTCCCTGGTTTCCCGATGTCAACTAGATAGTTGATGATGCATTCATTCTATCATTCATGACATTCTTTAGAGCAAGGCTTTATTCAAGCCATAAGACACGGGAGGCCATGTGTTATGACATTTTTATCATGGGTGTGACGTGGTCATAGCCACAATGTGAACCCGAGTGGTGTAGACCACCACAGCCATGATATATTTATTTTATTTTACCTTTATTTAACTAGGCAAGTCAGTTAAGAACAAATTCTTATTTTCAATGACGGCCTAGGAACAGTGGGTTAACTGCCTGTTCAGGTGCAGAACGACAGATTTGTACCCTGTCAGCTCGGGGGTTTGAACTTGCAACCTTCCGGTTACTAGTCCAACACTCTAACCACTAGGCTACCCTGCCGCCCCATATACATTTCAATAATGTATATCATAATAGACTCGGGTGTATTATTGCTTTAATACAACTGGTACCATTAAAAGAAATCTAGATTATTTCCCAAACTATACATTTTTCAACAAAACGTGATGCTACATTCATTGGTAGTCAAATAACATTTTTGGCGTTCTCTGGTCGTTTAGTTCTATTCATATTGTCTGAAAAGTAAAGCAAAACTACCCAAGCGCTGTTTGATAGTTCCAGAACCTTGGTTTCTAGAGACGATGTCCATAGTTCTGCCATGCATGTAGCCATGACAATTCTCTCTGTCTCTTTCCATTGCATTTTTGTGGTTCTTGGTTTCTTCATTGAAACTCAGTGCTGCATATCTCAAACCATTTTTGTCGTCTTTTATTACGAATGAGTCTGGCTTCAGTTTGCGATTTCCTTCATTGCCTCGTCGGCAAAAGTGCAACTGCAAATCAAACCACTCCGTATTCAGTAGGTGGCATAGAAACTCCTGAGAATATTACCCATATTATTTTTTGAAACATTTGCCAGATCACTGCTGTCATGATTGTCCTGATCAGGTCAGGTTACAGAAGACCACAACCCTAGAGATTATCTCTTAACCCCAACAGAGGAGGAGAGATCTAGGGGTCTGAAGATGTGGGGGTTTTATGACCCCTCACGACCCTGGTAAATCTTAGACCACACAACAGTCCCGTATCCCCTCAATATGGAGAACCAGCCTCAGAACATTAAACATGAAATAAAGGAACTTTGGAACAATGGTTTCCATCAGCCACAATGGTGGTCATGACGATAGATGGAATGTGAAAATGTATGTCATTTTTGTTTTGTTATTAAAGGTTAATGGATGACGTTATTAAGAAAACATTGTAACGTCAACAGTTTACCTAGTATATGTTTGATGTTTATACAGTGTATGTTTTATGTAAAATGTCCAAATCAAAGAGAATGTTTTGGTAAAGATGAAATGTGAAGTTAGTTGTCTAAAATTGGATTTGAGTAAAATCTAGACCTTGCCCCTAACTTGGTACGCCCAGGGAATTGCCCTAAAGGCGGCTACACCCACTTCTGACCCAAGGGTATAAAACCTGTGAGTGAAGAATGAACAGATCAGACTAAGTGACCCAAGCTGCAGCCGAGGTCTAAAAAGTCAACGAACCCAAAACGCAACACAAGTTTGAAGACAAAGAAATATTTTTCTACCCAAGCTACGGATGAGTATCTGTGTCTAAGTGGGTGAATTCAAGTCGAACCACCTAGCCTCCACTCCCCATCGAATCGTGGTATCTACACTGTATCGTTCCTACGCTGTGAGCTCAGAGTTACAGAGCTGTCTGTCCTCAGAAGAGCCCTTCCAGAGCAAGGGCGAGGGAACAGACTCCTAAGCCAAAAGGACACTGACATCGTGAGGACCACCGAAGAGTTTTGCCGGAGAAGTGCGTCATTGAGCAGCCTGAACGGTCCACGCGGAGAATCCACGGAGACCTTCCCCACGTAATTACATCATTATATTCTGACTCACAAGAGTGGCAGTTTGGGGCAAGGCTAGGGTTAGAATAAGCATAGCTGACAAATTCCCCCAAATGTATATTTATCTCATGTACTTTCTCTTTTTCTCTCTCTTTTAAATCCCCATTTTTTGCTCGTTATACTAAGTTCTAATCAATAGCCTAGAATATGCTTTGAGTATGTATATCTTTTATCATCATTTTAGCTTTCTAGTGAATAAATACTCAACTAAGATTGGTGTGGTACGAACTCATTGGTAAGACCCGGGTCCGTGCAGATTCCCGGATTATGCGACGTTCAGAATGAGACTGTAGAGGTAACTGATTAATTAGCGGCTGTTGTAAAATCGATATTCTGATATTCTTTGAGTTAATTTGGGAAATAGAAACTCGATAAAAACTCATTTTCCCATGGTGCCCCAGGTTAATGAATTAATAATTGCTTTGATTCAGTTAATCACGCAATTAGAACCCTTTAATCATTCGATGAGCCACAGTCGTCACATTAACTAATACGATGTCACGACACTGCCCAGTTGATTTGTCTTTATGTAGCTACATAATGTCTCTCCATTTCTCTCCATTTCTGTGTCGTTTATAGCAGCGCTAACATTCGTGATTTCTGCATGTCTAACGGTAACACTAGGCTCAGGTTGCTGGTTCACCTGCTCTTCATCTTGTTTTATTTTTTCCATAGCCTCTTCTTGTTGGCACCATTATTCAAACGTTAGTGGATAAAACAGGTCAAAAGTAAGTTTACTTTAAAATCATCCACAACGAGTTACAGGTGCTAATGCTCGCAGCTGTAGAAGTATGAGTGGTAGTGCATTGCTAGCTAACGACGTAAACTATGCCACTTTATATGAACGTGGCCATGTGCATGTTGTCTCATACTGTATAATGGGCAGGTGAAGCTTTAACAATGGGAATTCCAAACCACCCGTTGTATAATTAGTATTCTAGAGCATCAAGTAATGACAGAAGAGAAGCTCCATGTATCTAATTATAGACAGGTTGACTAACATATAGCCTATTATAAGCAGACAAATACTATATCTAAATGAGACTTAAAAAACCCATGTCAAAAGAGTCATTACGCTTTCCCTGGGCAAATTGGGAATATTCTGTTTATTTGTGGATATTATTTATTTGTATATAGGGATACTCGTAAACAGGATATCAAAGGTGCATATAAACATCTTACACTGAATAAGACTAACCTTTCCTTACCGTGTTTATCTTTTTCTGCCCCCCCCCCGTCTCTTTTCCATCCTCTCCCTCCCCCATTCCTCTGTGTCGAAATTATGTACTGTATATAAACCCTAGATTGCTAATGCTACACTACATGACCAAAGGTATGTGGACACCTGCTCATCGAACATCTCATTCCAAAAGCATGGGCATTAATATGGAGTTGGTCCCCCTTTTGCATCTAAAAACAGCCTCCACTCTTCTGGGAAGACTTTCTGGGCAAGGTGTGTTTGTCTTTGCGCCAAATCCCACATACTCAAATGGTCCCGCTGCCATGGTACCCAGAGCAGGGGAGGAAGTGAAGGTCACTTACAAGCTACAGTCTCCAGAAACATACACAGTGCAGCCAAAGTCAACAAACTAGCTAGCTAGCTTGTTTGCTGACCAATCCAGAAACTGGATGAAAATTAATTTAGAGAAAATGGAAGAGTGATACCAAAATGGCCACCGTTCTCATGGACTGGTAGGTAAGTGATGGGTTGTGTTTTTAGCATCCTAGCTAGCTAGCTACGTTAGCTGCTAACCTTAGTGTGTTCAGTGTTCAAGCTAGCTAACACGGCTATTTAGCTAGCTAGCTAACATCTTCTGTATTCAAACTGTTTTGTACTCAAAATAATCTAACGATAGCCACATCATGTAGCTACACTGCATGAACCCCACAAGATGCCCAATGCCTTCATTTCAAATAGTTAACGTTAGCTAGCTAGAGCTAGATTTGCAAATTGTTGACATGAGTGTGTTTGGTTTGTAGATGATAATGCTAGTTAGCTAGCATTCTAAAAACACAACTCAGCACTTACCTACCAGTCCACCTTTCAAAATGTATTGCAATGTTCATCTGGTTTCTGGATTGGCTTGATTCAGATCCAAGAACTGAGAATTATGTATATTTCTGTCGAAATGTTCTGAAAATGTTTATCTGCAAACAAGTTAGCTTATTGGCATCATCTGCTCTGTGTTTGTTTCTGGCGGCTGTAGTTTGCAAGCGACTTTCACTTCCTCTCCAGCTCCAGGGCCATGATAGCAGAGTTGTTAGAGTGGGTAGGATTTAGCACAAAGACACACCTTACCCAGAAGGCCAGCACAAGGCGGCTCAGGGCTCAACCACCTTGTTTAAGTTCAAAATGAAAACACAACTCAAGGAGTGAGGCGGCATTTTTAAAAGTATGCATTAAGGTGTCTGTACTAGAATATACATACCTATATACTTGGCAAAAATGTATGTTACCATGAATAAATGCATTTATTTTGCTTCGCAAATGTTTTACAATGGTGGAGCAGTACAAAAATGGCTGCACAGGGGCTTCAAAACAGCACCCCCCTTGTTGTCATCTAGGGTTTATATACATCATTGCTCAGTCCCTTTCCCTCCCTCTCTCCTCCTACCACACCCATCCACACACTCCTTTCTCTCTTTCTACCTGAACGAAGTAGTAGACCACAGCCAGAGGGATGATTATGGCGGTGAAAAAGGGTGTGGCCAGGCAGATGACAAACAGTGTTCCAAGTACACCCAGGAAACACATGACCCACGAACGAAACGATTGGGGGATGGCCTCGTCCACTGTGAATATGTCCTACAACAGGAAACAGGATGCGACATCAAACGATAATTAGCATCACCAACCAGGATAAAGCGAACGCAGGGGTAATGTAATATCCAAATATGCCAGGGCTACGTTCATTAGGGCAAGCAACAGAAAGCGTTTTAAAACATTTTGCAAAAGAAAACATTTGTGACCGAAGTCCAGATAGTCCCTTTGTGTTTCAGTCAGTTTTTTTGCTCATTTGGTGCCTAATGAGCAGGTTTGTCCCCTATACCTTGGCAAAGCGGTTGACAACCCTGCCGGATGGCGTAGTGTCAAAGAACATCATGGGAACACGTAGAATGTTGTTTAGCAGCCGGGAGTGGAGGATACGAGACGCATTGATAGAGCCGTTAGCCAGGAGCAGGGTGCCCATGAATACAAATACACCTGTTGTGAGGAGAAGAGACCATTTTAATAAAGCAGGTGTGTGTGTGTCTTGGGGGGGTTGCAAAAAAATCTACCAAAAAGCACATTTCCATTTCTACAAATGGACAACACAGTATTATTCTTCTCTCACTTTCACCTACTTCATAAGGTGTCTTTAACATGGTCAATGAAGCAACTTTGCTCTTTCGCTTCTTCTCCTCTTACCTTGAGCCACGCCTAGCGCACCGAATACACCAATCCGAGTGTCCCTCTTCCAGTTGGGGTAGGTCTTATTGTAGTAATCCTCCGCGTCATTGGTCCAGTCACTCAGCCAGAGGTTCTGACCAATGAAAGCAACGTTCTGGATGAAGTACACTAGGAAGAACATGGTGGAGTAGCCCCAGCCCATTGCACGTAGGTACTGGAGATACACCGAGAACTTCACCTGGAGAGAGAAAAAGAGACAGAGAGAGCGGGAGAAAGATAAAGAGAGAGAAAAAATATAATATTTCATGCCAATAAAGCACTTTGAATTTAAATGAATTGAGGGAGAGACAACAAAGAGAGAATGATGGATGTATTTTAACTACAGTACCAGTCAAAAGTTTGGACACCAAGCGTCACATCTGGAGGAACCCTGGCACCATTACTTTCCTGTGGCGGGCCTCATGAGAGCCGGTTTCATCATAGCTCTTGATGATTTTTGCGACTGTCCTTGACATTTTCCGAATTGACTGACCTTCATGTCTTGTAGTAATGATGGACTGTCGTATCTCTTTGCTTATTTGAGCTGTTCTTGCCATAATATGGACTTGGTCTTTTACCAAATCTTCTGTATACCATCCCTACCTTGTCACAACACGACTGATTGGCTCAAACTAGTTAAGAAGGAAAGAAAATCCACAAATTAACAAGGCACATCTGTTAATTGAAATTACAACCCAGGTGACTACCTCATAAAGCTGGTTGAGAGAATGCCAAAGAGTGGCAATGCTGTCATCGAGGCTACTTTGAAGAATCTTCAAATATAAAATATATTTTGATTTGTTTAACACTTTTTTGGTTACTACATGATTCCATATGTGTTATTTCATAGTTTTGTGTCTACTACCGCTCCTCCTCTCCTGCACTCGACGTTGCCATTTTATTCATTATTACGCAGACCTGCCATCATTGTTACGCGCATATGCACCTGATGAGACTCACCTGGATTCCATCACCTTCCTGATTACCTGCCCTATATCTGTCAATCCCTTTGGTTCTTTCCCCAGACGTCATTGACTGTTTCATATTTGTACGCTACTCGTGGTTCTTGTTTTGTTCCATGAATCATTTAAAAAAAAATGTATCACTCCCTGTACTTGCTTCCCGACTCCTAGCGTACACATTACAGTTTAGATGTCTTCACTATTATTCTACAATGTAGAAAATAGTCAAAAATAGTCTAAAAGAAAAACCCTTGAATGAGTAGGTGTGTCCAAACTATTGACTGGTACTGTATATACACTTCAAAGAGAGAATATTTACTGTTAGATGGGGGTTTTTCTCTGAATGCTTTTTATCTTTTAATATTAAACAAATTATAATTTCAACAGAATGTATTGGGGTTATTACTACTATTATTACCACTCGAAGGACTCTTTGGAGTGCATATGATTTCTCATTCCTTGAATGACCAATTGCCACTGAGTTTATAGATTAGTGTATTTGATTTTGGGTTATTGCAGGGTTCTACAAACAGTAAGTGGTCTTACTTTTCCCACCTCCATACCAAGGCTCTAAGTCAATACAGGCCATAGTACACAGCCCACAATATACCTGTCCCGTCTCCATGGTTTCCTTTTCGATCAGCCTCTGGCCTTTCTTGGTCTCGTCATCAGCAGGTGGCTTCGGTTTCTTTAGGGAACTGTTCTTTCTCAACCTAACACTGGGAAACACACACACACACACACACACACACACACAGATTGTGAGAAGAGGTGTGTTGATGGAGAAAATGTGAGGAAAGTGTAAGTGTATATTTGATAATAAACACAAACACATGTCAGTGGCATTGGAGGAGAAAATGTTATGAAGGTGGAATGAACTAATATTGATTCTCACTGTAGAAGAATGGAAGGATGGGAAAGAGAGAAGATGGAGTCATTCACAAATGATGCAATAAAGTGACAATGGCAGTAAGCCTATATAAAGTCTCTGTCTCCCGCTCACTGTCTCTCTCTCTCTCTCTCCAGCCTTCACTCTCTGTTTGCAGAGGGGTCATGCCCTCAGCTTTGTTCTGTTGTTAAAAATAAACTATTTTTGTTGTTGTTTCTCTGTAATTCTACTAAACACCGAGCAATTTTATGAAGGTCGTTTTCAAGGGTACAATCCAAGGTTATTCTGGCTGGAAAAAGAAGAAACGACTTGAACAAGAAACTGAGTTGGAAAGGAAAATTAAAGTGCTAGAATTAGGTCATTACAGTGCAATCGGAGATAATTCAGGCCCCTTCACTTTTTCCACATTTTGTTACGTTACAGCCTTATTCTAAAATGGATGAAAACAAAATGTCCCTCGTCAATCTACACACAATAACCCATAATGACAACGCAAAAATGTAATAAATGTTTGCACATTAAAAAATAAAAAATAAAACACTGAAATACATGATTTAAATACGTTTTCAGACTCTTTGCTATGAGACTCGAAATTGACCTAAGGTGCATCCTGTTTCCATTGATCATCCATCACAACTTGATTGGAGTCCACTTGTGGTAAATTCAATTGATTGGACATGATTTGGAAAGGCACATACCTGTCTATATAAGGTCCCACAGTTGACAGTGCATATCAGAGCAAAAACCAAGCCATGATGTCGAAGGAATAGTCCATAGAGCTCCGAAACAGGATTGTTTCGAGGAAGAGATCTGGGGATGGGTACCTAAAAATGTCTGCAGCATTTAAGGTCCCCAAGAACAATGGAAGAAGTTTGGAACCACAAAACCCTTCCTAGAGCTGGCCGCCTGGCTAAACTGAGCAATCGCTGGAGAAGGGCCTTGGTTAGGTAGGTGACCAAAACCCGATGGTCACTCTGACAGAGCCCTAGAGTTCCTCTGTGGAGGTGGGAGAACCTTCCAGAAGGACAACCATCTCTGCAGCACTCCACCAGTCAGGCCTTTATGGTAGAGTGGCCAGACTTAATAAACCACTCCTCAGTAAAAGACAAATGACAGCCCGCTTGCAGTTTGCCAAAAGGCACCAAAAGACTCTCAGACCATGAGAAACAAGAGTCTCTGGTCTGGGCTACGCTTCCTGCCATCCAGGACCTCTATACATGGCCCTAAAAATTGTCAAAGACTCCAGCCACCATAGTCATAGACTGTTCTCTCTGCTACCGCACGACAAGTGGTACCAGAGCGCCAAGTCTAGGTCCAAGAGGCTTCTAAACAACTTCTAACTCCAAGCCATAAGACTCCTGAACATCTAATCAAATGGCTGCCCAATCATCTCCCCCCCCTTTATATTTTACGCTGCTGCTACTCCGTTTATTATCTATGCATAGTCACTTTAATAACTCTACCTACATGTACATATTACCTCAATTACCTTGACTAACCGGTGCACCCGCACACTGACGGGTACTAACGGTACCACCTGGCACAGCCAGAAGAGGACTGGCCACCCCACATAGCCTGGTTCCTCTCTAGGTTTCTTCCTAGGTTTTGCCCTTTCTACGGAGTTTAGGTTTAGTCACCGTGCTCTACACCTGCATTGCTTGCTGTTAGTTTTATTGGCTGGGTTTCTGTACAGCACTTTGATATATCAGCTGATGTAAGATTGATGTAACATTTTTTTTATTTTTTTTATTTGTATATAGTCTCGCTATTGTTATATTACTGCTGCTCTTTAATTATTTGTTACTTTTATATCTTATTATTGTAGGTATTTTTCCTGTAGGTATTTTTCCTACTACCTATTGTAGTGAGAAAGATCTTTAGAATTGTTTGGATTGCATTAAGTTACCAAAGTTGCATGATGAGTTTAAGCCGCAATTGGATGAACCAATTTCCATACAAGAAATCCCAGATGCCATTTTAGAGCTACCAAAATTAGAGGCACCGGGAAGTGATGTTTATATAAAATTTCATAAGCAGTTTGCAACTATACTTTCTTTCACCAGTACTGTTTAGAGTGTACAATTATTTTTGGCATTCTACAGCACTCATTGATAAAGCGGAGAAATACCTGTCTCAATGCTTTAAACATAGACCAATCACTTTACTAAATGTTGATTTTAAGATACTTTTTAGTTTGATTGTGTTGTATGTACTGTAAATGCTAATATTCATACAAAAAAAACTATAGCAATAACTTGCTTGAATCCATTTCAGGCTATCAATTAAGTTATAGTAGCTTGTCCGTCTTTTAGATTTTTTGACATTAGAAAGCAAGCAATTACTACATGTACTGAATAAGACATACATTCCTATCCATCTTTTACCCATATTTTTACATACGGTAGATGCAGAGAGGCATATGTTTTTTCTTTAAAAAAATAACCAACTGGCCTCCCGAGTAGCACAGTGGTCTAAGGAACTGCATCGCAGTGCTTTAGGCGTCGCTACAGACCCGGGATTGATCCCAGGCACAATTGTCCCAGCATCATCCGGGCTAGGGAAGAGTTTGGCTGGGGAAGCTTTACTTGTCTCATCGTGCTCTAGCGACTCCTTGTGGCTGGCCAGGCACCTGCTGTCTGACTTCGGTCGTCAGTTGAACTGCGTTTCCTCCAACACGTTGTTGCGGGGGGGTGTTAAGTAGTACGTTTTGGGGTGTCATGTTTCGGAGGACGCATGACTTGACCTTCGCCTCTCCAGAGCCCGTTTATTAAAAATGGCTGTGAAGTGCTGCTTTTTTGTCCACCCTTTAACCATCCAGGGATTTGGCTCTGAACTAAAGAGTAATTTCAGACGCTTTCTCCCTCTTTCTCTTTCGCTCTCTCTCTCTCATACCTTCCATTGCGTTGGCTGCGTCGGATGCTGCTCTCTCTCCTCAGGGTCATTGAGACGATGTCTTCAGGAGGGGTGTCGGCCTGAGGATCCTGTAAATCAGGGACTAGCCCCACCTCCTCACCATCAGAGGTTGGGTCTGTTGATAAACACACACACACAACCAGTTATACACACACACACACTGCCGTTACACAAACACAAACACAAAGCCAGTGATACACACACACTCACCAGTGTGTTTCTTGCCCTCGTCTTTAGCATAGGTGTCCAGGAACTCAGAGAAAGCCCCCTTGCTGTCCTTGAGACTTTGGTATGACCCGACCTCAGAAACACATCCCTCTTTCAGTACAACGATCTCGTCCACATAGGGCAGGAAACCCACTCCATGGGTCACCAAGATACGGGTCTACAGAGGGAGAAAGAGTAAGAGAGGAGGAGGATAAGGAAGAGAAGGAGGAGGAGGAGAAGAGGGAGGAGATGAGAGGATGTTGGGCAGGAGAAATGGGAGGAGAGGAGAAAAACTGTACTCCATGGGTCACAAGTCCACGGAGGGATCAGAGAGATAGGACATCTGTCCGTCCATCCATTCATTCATCTGTCTGTCTATTGATCTAATTTAGCCAATTTAATTGGTTAGCCATTCTACTCACCTTATCTTTGAGTATGCCTTTAGGTCCCACCACCTCCTCAAACAGATGTTTGCCCACATGAGAGTCTACAGCTGAGAGAGGGTCATCCAGCAGGTAAACGTCAGCCTGGCTGTAGGCCGCCCTGGCCAGACTCACACGCTGCTTCTGACCCCCGGACAGGTTTATACCCTGGGGGAGGAAAGGAGAGGGGAAGGGAAGGGAGGAGAAGAGAGCGGAGGAGAGGGAAGGGAAACGGGGACATACATAGGTCATTACCTGGACACGAGAGACGGCATTAGCTATAGAGAGAAAACATAGTTGAATCTCTATGGCATTGGCATTTAAATTAGCTGTACATTTTACTTCTTGAGTTTTACCCCACCATGGTCATTAGCTGGACATGAGAGACGCTGTTATCGATAGAGATAGAACATCATTTTTGCATTTAAATGAGCTGTGTTGATGGAAAAACAGGGTCCATCAAAAACATGGTCCATCATCACTGGCACGTGGATTTGTTGTTTTTAGTGTACCTACTGACGGACTATGATTCATTTGGGATGCAGACTCAATCTCAATGCATTCTCTTTAGCACCAGCCCTTCTCCCCTAACCACCTCCAGACCATCCAGTCATCTCTCACCTTCTCCCCGATCTCAGTCTGGTCTCCCCCAGGCAGCAGCTCCAGGTCGGGCCCCAGGGCGCAGGCCTCCAGCGTAGCCTGGAAACGAGAGTCCTCCAGTGGGTAGCCAAACAGGATGTTGTCCCTGAGAGTGGCATTCTGGATCCAGGCCTGTTGGGGCACGAAGGCTACCGACCCCTGGAGAGAGCAGAGACGGAAGGGGAGACAGAGAGAGGGAGTGGGTAGGAAAAGAGGGAGGGGAGTTTGTGCAGAAGGAGGAGAGAGAAAGGGAGTGGGTGGGAAGAGAGGGAGGGGAGAGAGTGCAAGAGGAGCAATGACGTTTAGCAATGACATTTACTTTCTCCTCCATATGTATTTTGACAGTAAAGCTGCATTTTTCAATTTGGCTCTATACTCCAGCATTTTGAATTTGAAATAAAATGTCAGGCAACAGTAGAGAATATATAACAGTAACGTATTTGGACAAATTCACTTATAGGGCTCTATTTTCGGCTGGCGGTAAGGAGGAGGAAGTGTCAAATGCAGATCAGTTTTGCAATTTAATTTAAGGGGTGGAAATATTTGAGGTGTTTCCTTAAAAACGTGTACCAATAGGCCAAATTCGGTGAGCACAACTAGGGATATTTAAGACTGACCACAAGCTGGTGTTAGCTGTGACACAATTGGTTATAGCATTGACTTCGCCAGCGGGGCGCACACAGTAAGTAGCCTTACGTACATCACCAATGTTTTATTAAAATATACATTACATTTACATTTACATTTAAGTCATTTAGCAGACGCTCTTATCCAGAGCGACTTACAAATTGGTGCATTCACCTTATGACATCCAGTGGAACAGCCACTTTACAATAGTGCATCTAAATCTTTTAAGGGGGGTGAGAAGGATTACTTTATCCTATCCTAGGTATTCCTTAAAGAGGTGGGGTTTCAGGTGTCTCCGGAAGGTGGTGATTGACTCCGCTGTCCTGGCGTCGTGAGGGAGTGTGTTCCACCATTGGGGAGCCAGAGCAGCGAACAGTTTTGACTGGGCTGAGCGGGAACTGTACTTCCTCAGTGGTAGGGAGGCGAGCAGGCCAGAGGTGGATGAACGCAGTGCCCTTGTTTGGGTGTAGGGCCTGATCAGAGCCTGGAGGTACTGAGGTGCCGTTCCCCTCACAGCTCCGTAGGCAAGCACCATGGTCTTGTAGCGGATGCGAGCTTCAACTGGAAGCCAGTGGAGAGAGCGGAGGAGCGGGGTGACGTGAGAGAACTTGGGAAGGTTGAACACCAGACGGGCTGCGGCGTTCTGGATGAGTTGTAGGGGTTTAATGGCACAGGCAGGGAGCCCAGCCAACAGCGAGTTGCAGTAGTCCAGACGGGAGATGACAAGTGCCTGGATTAGGACCTGCGCCGCTTCCTGTGTGAGGCAGGGTCGTACTCTGCGGATGTTGTAGAGCATGAACCTACAGGAACGGGCCACCGCCTTGATGTTAGTTGAGAACGACAGGGTGTTGTCCAGGATCACGCCAAGGTTCTTAGCGCTCTGGGAGGAGGACACAATGACTAAAAATATCACAAGGAGCAAAACTGTCAGACATACCCCTTTTTAATTTAAATTGGACATAATTTTTGTCCAGCTTCTGTGAAGTGTTTGGACTCATTATGTGCAATGCCCATTGCATGAAAGGTGTCAGTGACTGTAGGAAGCCTGTTTAGGAACAACAAGTTATTTAAAAAGACTAGTTTTGTCAAACAACACATCTTCCACTTCCCTCTGTTGGACCTAACTGTCAAATCGAGGGTATTCCAATCGCTGTCTGTGGTTCTGAATCTATTTGTAGGCTATATTTGCCTGTTTGTTTACTTTTCACGTGGCAAAGCTCACTTACTGTCCATATCAATATTTGGGAGCCGTAACAGGGAGTGGACATTCCCCCTTTCTCTTTATATTGGATCATTTCCCAGCTCCTGTGAAAAGTTCCACAGTCATCGTTGTCTTAGGCCTAATAAATGTGATTTGAATGTCCTATGCCCTTGGGAAACAATTATGGTGCCTGTAACTGTAATTAGACATAGCCTATTTAAAACAAGTTGTTGTTTCTTTTTATTAGAATTTGATTGAAATTAATTACTTTTTTAGGTCTAATCAATGGTGAATTTAATATTGCTTATTGACAATGTTTGGCCTTATACAGTAGACCTATATGAGTGTGAATGCCCCCCCAAAAATGCTAACCTCCCCTGTTATGAGGAATGGTGAGATGTTAGCATGTTTTGTTTTTGCAGCCTCTGTAACTTTCTCACTCCTCACTGTTATTCATGGAATTTTTCTTAATCATTCACAATTCAGTTCCTATTGGGCAGAACTTAACTCCAAACAACTAAATCCAACTACAAATGCATCCAACAACTTTGCAGAATCACAAGCCTGATATAGTCATTGCGTGCCAGGAATATGGGACCAAATAATAAACGTTTGATTACTTTAATACACTATAAGTGAATTTGTCCAAATACTTAAGACTTCTTCAAATGGTGGAGTAGATACATAAAGAGCTTTCATTTCTAAACGGTTAAACAGATATGTATGAACGTGCCCTCAAATAAAAGGTGACATTCTGTACTGTGGCCTCATATAAAACATTTTGATCTCAATTCCAAAGGGCTGGAGTATAGAGACACGTTTAAAATGTAAGCTTCACTATCCAAACAAGGAGGTGCAGCCAATTCCATTCACATCACTGGCAAACGGTTCCATCGATCTGCAGCGTGCACAATCATACTTTTTCCCAGCGTTCTTACATTGGAAAGGTTAACTGTGAGGCTGCAGATCGTCAACTTGGACCAGAGTTGTGAGTTTCGTCAAGCACTGTATCTAACCAAAGGCAGGTAGCCTAGCAGTTAGAGCAATGAGTCGGTAACCGAAGGGTCGCGAGTTTGAAATGACTGAGCCGTCAAGGTGACAAATCTGTCGTTGTTGCCCTTGAGCAAGGAGCTCAACCCTCATTTGAACCAGGGAAGCCATACTACTATGGCTGACCATGTTAAAAACAATACATTTCACTGGTCATTTATTGTCATATCAATCATTATTTTTAAAATAGGTCATACTGAGAAATTTGAGTATTTAATGTGAGGATAAAAGCAGTAAATACTATGATTATTATTACCTGCATGACGTGCGTGTGTGTGTGTTACCTGTACATTGATGAAGCCCTTTGAGCTGTGCATCTCTCCCAGCATTGCTGATATCAGAGACGATTTCCCAGAACCCACCACTCCCACCACTGCTACCAGCTTGCCGGGCTTAATTTCCAATGACACACTAACACACACACACACACACACACACAAACACACACGCACAAACACGGACACACACAACACGTTTAACAAAGCAGAGGTGATGATTGCAAAAGCCACACCTCTCAATGCATATCTGAGTATTTATTTGATGCTTTTTTTAATACTTTTAATTGCTGCTGTACTGACAGGAGAGGTTCAACTGAAATTGAGCAATTCATTGTACTGTGTACACTACGCTGTATCCAGAGCATATGACAATAAACTTTGATTTGATATGACTTCTCTGTTAAAACAGACACGCACCCATAGAGGAGAGAAACTCACTTTTTGAGAACAGGTTCAGCGTGTTTCTCCCAAGCGAAGGTTCCATTACAGACACTCACGGCTGTGTCTGGGAACAGACATAGACACACGTTTGAGGCACAGGAGGTTGGTGGTATCTTAATTGGGGAGGACGGGCTCATGTTAACGGCTGGAGCGGTGTCGGTGGGATGGGATCAAATACTTCAACAAACATGGTTTCCATGTGTCTGATGCCATTCCATTCGCTCAAAGTGTGTGACATTTGACCCTTGACCTACTGAAGCTGGGGTCGTGACGCACGATGTTGGTGTCCAGGTCGTCTCCTCCCAGGAACTTTTCCAGGCGCTTCTTAGAAACACTGGTCTGGAGGGACAAACACACAGGTGTATTTAGGGAGTGTGTGTGTTTTACCAAGCTAATATATATATTCCTGCACTGGTATATAATTTTGCTTATTTGAACCAAAAAAATGTTTTGATACAAGTCAGAATATCTTCATACAATACAATTTATCTTGAAGTAAATGCATTTTTGGGGTAAGCGAAATTAACTAAAAACAAGCCATTTAGACTTGAATAAAAATGTAAGATGTGTGTGCATGTGTGTGGACGTATGTGTGTGTGTGCGTGCATGCGTGAGTGTGTGCTGTCCTACCTGCACCATTGCAGCTATGAGCATGGGCAGGAAGGCCAGAGGGAAGCGCAGGATGTTGAAAAGAGAGATGGAGGTGAAGGCTTTCCCTGCATCCAGAACGTTCTCTGAGTCCCCTGCTACAAACACTGCAAAGGTTGCCAAGGAGACCTGGAGACATACACGGGTTAGTGTGTGTGTGTGTGTGTGTATGTCTCTCTCTCTCTCCATTTATCTCAGTATTCACCAGGGCGGGGGCGCAGGAGAAGACGAAGGTGGAGATGGAGGAGAGGTAGGCAAACTTCCTCATGACCACCAGCTCTTGTTCTCTGATCCCCATCACCTGGTTCTGGAATGATGGTTCCCATGCATATAGCTTCAGGATCTGGAAAGTGGGAGGGGAGATTGGCCTTTAGATTGGCCTCTACCTCAAGTACTCTTAATAATGTACTGTTGACAGAATATCTCTAAGATATATAGTCAAATGCACTGTTTAGCGCTGGGATGAAGGAAACTGTAGATATGAAGTAGGACAAGCACACACCATTGCGCTAGCATACTTTTAATTAGGTATATTGAACCTTATTAGTATTCAAGCTAATACCTTGATGCCATTCAGCATCTCGTTCACGATTTTCATCCGTTTGTCTTTGTACCTCATGTTCTCAATCTGAAAATAGAGACACAGATAGAAATGGGAACGTGAGGTAAGAAGGTTTTGCACTAACTGCTGTTGATGACAGTTCATTAACGCATACGCCCAATAACCCCAGAAACAGATAAGTTAATGTAGAATACATGTTGTTGAAGCTTCGCCATTTAGATTTAGCACAGTGGAGAGCAATTCAAGTATGATAATATTGTAGAAAATTCCAGGGGCTGGCCTGTCCCGAACTCAAACTCCAGAGACTCCTGAGACTTCCAGTCCAACACATCAGCCTCTCCCTCCCCCATCCTCCCCTCACTCTTGTTATTCCTCCTCCAGAACATTGATGGCCACCATGCACGAGAACTATGAACTATGAGGATCTACCTCCCTCTTCCCAACCTTCTCCCTCCCCTTTTTCCACCCTCTCATCCCCCTCTCCCCCTTCCTAACCTGAACGTTCTTGGACATGTTGGCCAGCAGACCATTGATGGGCACCATGAGGACCATGACAGCCAATCCAGCCAGTACAGCAGGCCCAAGCTCTATCCATAGGAAGGCGATAGCGAGCGCTATCTGCAGTGGGCACGACCACAGCAGGTGGATGAAGTTAATGACATCGTTGAATCGATGAGCGTCGGCTGACATCAGGTTCACCGTCTCCCCGACCGTCGACTCCTTGCGGGCGTCGTTCGATACGACCAGAGCCTGGGGGAGAGAGGGGAGGAGTGAAGGAAGATGTGGAAAGAGGGGAGAGAGAGGGATGAGGGGAAATAAGTTAGAGTGGAGGAGAGGGAGGAGAGAGCGAAAGAGGAGAGAGGGGGGAAGGAGATAGAAATGGAAGAGGATAGAGAGCAGGATGGAGGGGGAGAGTTGAACGAAATGTTACTAAAGAGTAATAACACGTCTTTGAGCAGGCTAGATCACACACATAATCCCACACTCCCTCCCATCCTATCCCATAAGCACCCATAAGCACTCATCAACTCATTGATAGCTTTAGAGAGAAAGACAGTATATTGGAATGCATAGATAACAGCAGATTGTTAAGCTCCTATATGAGATGGTACAAAATAGTCGTATCTCTGTTCTTTCCAATCTCTGGCCCTTAAATATACACGGGGAGCTAACATCAATAACAATAAGAGCTAACATCAATAACTTCAATACTTCTCAAAGTAGAGAAGAGATTGACTTGCCTTGGCAGCAGCTAATGGAGATCCGTAATGAATACAAATACAAAATCTCTGTCACATTTACGTCACTGTTAGATCAAGGAAGCCAGGGGGGTTGAACCCCGATCCTCGAGGAACACAAGTGCAAGACAGTAACACGTACCTTCTTGTACACAGCAGCCATGATGGCTGTTTTGACTTTCATCCCCAGGACGAAGCAGCGTTGGAAGTATTGCTGCAGGAACAGAGACTGAAAGATGGCCACCAGGATAAGCAGCACTGCATACATGTACCCTGTCCACGTGTAGATGGATTTGTCCATAGTGAAGGATATCATCAACCTGGGATATACCAAAACCACAAGTTAAACCACTACATTTTGGGCAGAAAAAACTATGCATACTGGTATATGCACAAAACATAGCATTATTTTAACTACAAATGTACAACAAAGTTTTGAACTTGCAATAGTATTTGGACAGTTAAGAACAGTTAAGGTAAATACATTTGATTCAATCCCTTTTTGACAGCATCCCTATTAATTTAAGCAAAACTTTCCATACATGTTTGTCCATGGGAGAAGGGGTCAGAAAGATACTTTTTCGACCTGAATGCCAAGATATTCAGGAGATATTGGGGCTACATGTTGACCCATTTTACATACCCCACCATACCATGAGACGTCCATGTCTTCATCACCAGAAAAGGTAAACAATTAAAAGCTTACCAAGAGGGTTGTCAAACGTAATTTTATATTCTTCTATAAAAAATGTTTTCTTTACTGAAATACCCTGTTCAAAGGCACTTCAATATTTTGTCTTGCTCATACAACCTATGAATGGCACATACTGTATACACAATCCATGTCTCAATTGTCTTAAAGCTTAAAAATCCCCATTTAACCTCTCCTCCCCTTCATCTACACTGATTGAGGGGTATTTAACAAGTGACATCAATAATGAATCATAGATTTCACCTGGTCAGTCTTTGGCATGGAAAGAGCAGGTGTTATTAATGTTTTGTACACTCAATGTATAACCCCACTGTCCGTTTTCACGTTGTCTAATTAAAAAAGGAATTAACCACGAATATACACACACACTTTAGAAATTCCAAAAACGTATCAACCTACTTTAGTATTTGATCCTAATTTGATCCTAATCCAGAGAACAAGAAAACAGCTTACAGTTTACCCCCCTTGGGTTGTGGGCTATACTCTGCCTTGTATCAGGATGTTGGTGAGTAAGTTGGTGGTTGAAGATATCTCTCTAGTGGTGTGGGGGCTGTGCTTTGGCAAAGTGGCCTGCCTGTTTGGCCCTGACTGGAGGTATCGTCGGACGGGGGGGGGGACACACTGTCTCCCGACCCCTCCTGTCTTAGCCTCCAACATTTATGCTGCAGTAGTTTATGTGTCGGGGGCTAGGGTCAGACTGTTATATCTGGAGTATTTCTCTTGTCTTATCTGGTGTCCTGTGTGAATGTAAGTATGCTCTCTCTAATTCTCTCTCTCTTTCTCCCTTTTTCTCTTTCTTTCTTTCTCTCTCTCTTTCTTTGTTTCTCTCGGAGGACCTGAGCCCTAGGACCATGCCTCAGGACTATCTGGCCTGATGACTCCTTGCTGTCCCCAGTACACCTGACCATGCTGCTGCTCAAGTTTCAACTGTTCTGCCTGCGGCTATGGAACCCTGACCTGTTCACCGGACGTGGTACCTGTCCCAGACCTGCTGTTTTTAACTCTCTAGAGACAGCAGGAGCAGTAGAGATGCTCTGACATTTACTCCTGAGGTGCTGACCTGTTGCACCCTCGACGATTATTATTTGACCCTGCTGGTCATCTATTAACATTTGAACATCTTGGCCATGTTCTGTTATAATCTCCACCCGGCACAGCCAGAAGAGGACTGGCCACCCCTCATAGCCTAGTTCTTCTCTAGGTTTCTTCCTAGGTTCTGGCCTTTCTAGTGAGTTTTTCCTAGCCACTGTGCGTCTACACCTGCATTGCTTGCTGTTTGGGGTTTTAGGCTGGGTTTCTGTACAGCACTTTGCGAAATCAGCTGATGTAAGAAGGGCGATATAAATAAATTTGATTGATTGATTGACTGATTTACTTCTTTAAAAATGTTTGATTACCATCTCGTGGACAGGAACCAGCGCAATGCTCACTCACCATGAAAATGTTTCAATTTTATTAGTCAAGTTTAAAAGATTGATGTCAATCTTTTAAACGTGTCTAATAAAACTACACACGTCATTCTCTCTGGCACCAAAAGTGAAAACAAGTGTTGAAAGGGGACAGAATGCGGTCGGATCATTACATAATTGGCATATATATTACTCTTACAGAATTTCTACGTGGGCGAGGATATTGGACATTTTATCAAAGCCTACTGGATGATAACTTGTTTATAACTAGGACAGAATCATTTATAACTGACTTTTTCCGACTTAACATAGGTACAGCAGATCACATTATTGTATGGGACACTTTTAAGTGTGCTTTTAGAGGCCATGCAATTCAGTACACATCTATAAAACAAAAGCAATTTTGATCAAAAGAGTCCATATTAACAAAGGAAATTGAAGGACTAACAGTACAGTTAGAGAGTCATAAAAACTGTGCAATAGAGGAACAGAATAAGTTAGAGGAAAAATCTAAATAAATGGAGGAACTTATTCAAGAAAGATCCCGTGTAAAAATAAAGCGAACTGGATGGAATATGGAGAAAAATGCACAAAATAATTTTTCAATCTTCAATATAGAAATGCTAGCAAAGATGTTTGGGGGAAACTTGTTACTAATGATGGAGTCACGCATCATTCACCAAATTATATTTTGAAAGAGGAAGTAAAGTACTTTAAGAATATGTTTTCGTTTCAGTCTCCTACATCCACTAACCGAAGCTAATTTTATGGATTTTTTTCCAATTAATAATGTAAAATTAACATCTGTACAGAAATACATGTGAAGGCCAAATTACAGAGGAGGAACTTCTTCATGCAATTAAAGCCTTTAAGGCTGGGAAAACTCCAGGGCTGGATGACATACCAGTGGAAGTATACCAAACGTTTTTTTGATATACTCAGAGGACCATTATTAGCATGTTTTAACAACTCCTATATAAATGGTAGATTATCGGACACGCAACAAAAAGGTCTGATTTCATTATTACTGAAACAGGATCAAAGTGCTATATATAAAGATCCAGTCCATTTCAACAATTGGAGGCACTTCAGTGTTGTAATGCAAAAATTCTAGCTAAATGCTTGGTGCATAGAATTAAAAAGGTATTGTCAGACATTATTCATCCTAATCAGATAGGTTTTTATATGGACGATACATTGGAGATAATACAAGACAAGTACTGGAAACAATAGAATACTATGAAATATTCTCCAATTTTGGAGAATCTCTTATAAAATGGGTATGGGTATAGTAACCCAAGTGTAAAATAGTAAATAATGAAAGTTTTAAACTGTCAAGAGGAGTAAAACAAGGTTGTCCACTAATGGCATATCTATTTATTATTGCCATCGAAATGTTAGCTGTTAAAATTAGATCCAACAATAATATTAAAGGATTAGAAATCAGTGGCTTAAAAACAAAGGTGTCATTGTAAACTGATGATTTATGTTTTCTTTTAAAATCACAATTAGAATTCCTCCACAGCCTCATAGAGGATCTAGAAACTTTAGCTAACCTCTCTGGATTAAAATGATTATTAGTGTACTATATTACGTAATGGATCACAAAAAAAATGCAACTTTTACATTACCATGTAATTTACCAATAAAATGGCCTGACGGGGACATAGACCCTAAAGATTGGAAAGCTGCTGCGGTCATCCCCCTCTTCAAAGGGGGTGACACTCTAGACCCAGATCACTGACCATTTCAAATCCCACCGTACCTTCTATGCTGTGCAATCCGGTTTCCGAGCTGGTCATGGGTGCACCTAAGCCACGCTCAAGGTACTAAACGATATTATAACCGCCATCGATAAAAGACAGTACTATGCAGCTGTCTTCATCGACCTGGCCAAGGCTTTCGACTCTGTCAATCACCGTATTCTTATCGGCAGATTCAATAACCTTGGTTTCTCAAATGACTGCCTCGCCTGGTTCACCAACTAATTCGCAGACAGGGTTTAGTGTGTCAAATCGGAGAGCCTGTTGTCCGGACCTCTGGCAGTCTCTATGGGGGTACCACAGGGTTCAATTCTCGGGCCGACTCTTTTCTCTGTAAATATCAACGATGTTGCTCTTGCTGTGGGTGATTCCCTGATCAACCTCTACGCAGACTACACCATTCTGTATACATCTGGCCCTTCTTTGGACACTGTGTTAACTAACCTCCAAACAAGCTTCAATGCCATACAAAACTCCTTCCGTGGCCTCCAACTGCTTTTAAACGCTAGCAAAACCAAATGCATGCTTTTCAACCGTTCGTTGCCCGCACCCGCCCGCCCGACTAGCATCACTACTCTTCTGACCTAAAATACGTGGACAACTACAAATATCTAGGTGTCTGGCTAGACTGTAAACTCTCCTTCCAGACTCATATCAAACATCTCCAATCCAAACTCAAATCTAGAATCGGCTTTCTATTTTGCAACAAAGCCTCCTTCACTCACGCCACCAAACTTGCCCTAGTAAAACTGAGTATCCTACCGATCCTCGACTTCGGCGATGTCATCTACAAAATAGCTTCCAATACTCTACTCAGCAAACTGGATGTAGTCTATCACAGTGCCATCCGTTTTGTTACCAAAGCGCCTTATACCACCCACCACTGTGACCTGTATGCTCTAGTCGGCTGGCCCTTGCTACACATTCGTCGCCAGACCCACTGGCTCTAGGTCATCTATAAGTCTATGCTAGGTAAAGCTCCGCCTTTTCTCAGCTTACTGGTCACGATAACAACACCCATCCTAGCATGCGCTCCTGCAGGTATATCTCACTGGTCATCCCCAAAGCCAACACCTCCTTTGTCCGCCTTTCCTTCCAGTTCTTTGCTGCCAGTGACTGGAACGAATTGCAAAAATTGCTGAAGCTGGAGACTTACATTTCCCTCACTAACTTTAAACATCAGCTATCTGAGCAGCTAACCGATCGCTGCAGCTGTACATAGCCCAATTTTTCAGTTTTTGATTTGTTAATTAAAAAAGTTTGAAATATCCAATAAATGTTGTTCCACTTCATAATTGTGTCCCACTTGTTGTTGATTCTTCACAAAAAAATACAGTTTTATATCTTTATGTTTGAAGCCTGAAATGTGGCAAAAGTTCGCAAAGGGGGCCGAATACTTTCGCAAGGCACTGTAGATTGTGAATTGACATGCAAAACAATGCCAGATTCCAGATTATTTAAATGATTATACAACATTCTTGCAACCAAAACACTGTTATATATATGGGGGATACAATCTTCCCAGCTCTGCAGATTTTGCTGTGAGGAGGCAGAGTCATTAGATAATTTATTTTGGTACTGTCCATATGTAGCTTGTTTTTGGTCACAAGTCCAGGAATGGCTGAAGAATCGCAACATTTAACTAGAACTAACGCTGCAGATAGCAATACTGGGTGATTTGAAAAGCCATAGTCAATCAATCAATAATATAATAATTATTTTAGCAAAAATGTTTATCTTTAATTTACAATCTATAGAAGCTATGAGAATAGAGGGGTTCAGTACTTTTGTGAAGCATCACAGCACAGTTGAAAAATGTATGGCCAATAGAAATCCAAATTGGATTGTGTTAAGAGATAGATGGGAGGGGTTGAATGGAGCCGAAGGGTGGGACTAATAACAACAAGATAACCATTGTAAAACATACGGGGTTTGTAAAATGTATATAGGTTCAGAAATGTTGCGAAATAGCACAGTTACAAATAGAAATCAAACGGGATGGACATCAGAAATAGAGGAAGGACTAAAAACAAACAAACTATTGTAAAATAGATTGTGTCTGTAAAATTGTGGTCCTTCTGTGGCTCAGTTGGTAGAGCATGGCGCTTGTAACGCCAGGGTAGTGGGTTCGTTTCCCGGGACCACCCATACGTAGAATGTATGCACACATGACTGTAAGTCGCTTTGGATAAAAGCGTCAGCTAAATGGCATATACTATATACTAATGTATAAACTGAAGGTAGAAGCTAAAGTGTTATTGTTTATTAGTTTTCTCCGTTTGGGGGAAGTGTGGTAGGGTTTGCAGGGAACAATAAATGTATATTCTAAAAGAAATGTGTATATGTATGTGTATATGTATGTGTATGTATGTATATATGTGTATATGTATGAATGTTTATGTATGTATATATACAGTTGAAGTCAGAAGTTTACATACACTTAGGTTGTAGTCATTAAAACTGTTTTTTCAACTACTCCACAAATGTCTTGTTAACAAACTATAGTTTTGGCTGACGGTGGGACATGCCTCGCATCTGCTCTGAGCACTGTTCACATTTGGTCAATAATGGCTGATTTGAGCCAGAATATATTCAACAGGTTTGAAAACGATCGGGACTCTCTGTAAATGCCTATGTGCTTACACTTTACGGTCTGCGGCATTACGTTTTACTCAGGGTTTGCTCTGATTTATTCTGATTTGGAAAAATGCGCTGGGAAGGTGATTGGGAGCTGGTAGATCGGGCTAAAATGTGTATCGTTCGCCTGGCTTAATTGCAAGAGAGAAGTGTTAATTTGGCAAACACTTGCAATTTAATGAGCATTAACTGTTTTGCAAAAAGGATCCCTATTTACAGACATCCTGTACTGGCCTCGTTTAGGCAAGGATTTGTATTTGTATTTATTATGCATCCCCATTACTCTTCCTGAGGTTCAGCAAAAATTAAGGCAGTAATACACATTATAACACCCTTTTTAAACATCAAAATACATTTTACAACATATTTCATAATACATGTCAGCCAGCCTGACAGCTTAGTGGAGTCTGCCACAAGCACAGTCAATGTAGTCAGCTCAGATATGCCCATTGAGACCGTGTCTGTGCCTCAATCTAGGTTGAACAAAACAGAATATGGCGGTGTTCACCTTAGCAATCTCACTGTTATAAAGACCTCCTCCATTCCTGTCATTATTGAAAAATAGGGTTACTTTATGTTAGATCCCTCACTTCCAAGGCATCTTGATGTGATTGGCCTGACTGAATCATGGCTCAAGCCTGATGAATTAACTGTGTTAAATGAGGCCATCTCCTCCGGGTTACACTAGTGACCATATCCCCCACGCATCCCACAAAGGCGCAGTTGTTGCTAACATTTATGACAGCAAATTTCCATTTAGAAAAAAAATGAATGCATCTTTTGATTTTCTAGTCATGAAATCTATGCAGCCTACTCAATCCCTTTTATAGCTACTGTTTACAGGGCTCCGGGCAGCCGAGCGGAAATGGAGGAAAACTCGCCTCCCTGCGGACCTGGCATCCTTTCACTCCCTCCTCTCTACATTTTCCTCCTCTGTCTCTGCTGCTAAACGCACTTTCTACCACTCTAAATTCCAAGCATCTGCCTCTAACCCTAGGAAGCTCTTTGCCACCTTCTCCTCCCTCCTGAATCCTCCTCCCCCTCCCCCCCCTCCTCCCTCTCTGCAGATGACTTCGTCAACCATTTTGAAAAGAAGGTCGACGACATCCGATCCTCGTTTGATAAGTCAAACGACACCGCTGGTTCTGCTCACACTGCCCTACCCTGTGCTCTGACCTCTTTCTCCCCTCTCTCTCCAGATGAAATCTCGCGTCTTGTGACGGCCGGCCGCCCAACAACCTGCCCGCTTGACCCTATCCCCTCCTCTCTTCTCCAGACCATTTCCGGAGACCTTCTCCCTTACCTCACCTCGCTCATCAACTCATCCCTGACCGCTGGCTAAGTCCCTTCCGTCTTCAAGAGAGCGAGAGTCGCACCCCTTCTGAAAAAACCTACACTCGATCCCTTCGATGTCAACAACTACAGACCAGTATCCCTTCTTTCTTTTCTCTCCAAAACTCTTGAACGTGCCGTCCTTGGCCTGCTCGCCTCCCTACCACTGAGGAAGTACAGTTCCCGCTCAGCCCAGTCAAAACTGTTCGCTGCTCTGGCCCCCCAATGGTGGAACAAACTCCCTCACTACGCCAGGACAGCGGAGTCAATCACCACCTTCCGGAGACACCTGAAACCCCACCTCTTTAAGGAATACCTAGGATAGGATAAAGTAATCCTTCTCCCCCCTTAAAAGATTTAGATTCACTATTGTAAAGTGGCTGTTCCACTGGATGTCATAAGGTGAATGCACCAATTTGTAAGTCGCTCTGGATAAGAGCGTCTGCTAAATGACTTAAATGTAATGTAAATGTTTACAGGCCTCCTGGGCCGTATACAGCGTTCCTCACTGAGTTCCCGGAATTGCTATTGGACGTTGTATTCATGGCAGATAATATTAAAATTGTTGGTGACTTTAATATTCACATGGAAAAGTCCACAGACCCACTCCAAAAGGCTTTCGGAGCCATCATCGACTTAGTAGGTTTTGTCTAACATGTCTCCGGACCTACTCGTTGCCACTATAAGGGCACAAGGTGAGACCCAAATGCAGACACAGGAGGCAGATGGTTGAGCTCCAATATCTATTACACCAACATGACTCTCTCTCCTGGGTGAGGATCAAAAGGACCCATCAGCTAGGCCAATGGCTGACCGATAGCCAAACTCTCACTCTCTCCTGGGGGAGTTGTCCCGGTTTTGTGACTTAACAACCAGATCATAAATACCTGGCAGAAACTCTCTATTTGGCTCTGCAGTATTGAGAAAGTAATTTGATGTGTGTAGAGAGAGACTTTGCCAAAACTCCAACCTCCAAAAGCGGATAATTAAACAATATCTCTAACATAAAGAATGTGGGAAATGGTTGGTGGGGGTTGAAACAATAATCATGTCATATCATTTCTTATTTTGTGATGTCATTAACTTCTCTAGGGTAGGGGGCAGCATTCGGAATTTTGGATGAAAAGCATTCCCAAATTAAACAGCCTGCTATTCGGGCCCAGAAGATATGATATGCATATAACTGGTAGAAAACACTCTAAAGTTTCCAAAACTATTAAAATAGTGTCTGAGTATAACAGAACTGATTTGGCAGGCGAAAACCTGAGAAAAATCCATTCAGGAAGTAGTTTTTGGGGGGTTTTGTCGTTTTCTATTCAATGCCATTACAGTATCCATTGACTTAGGACTCAAATTGCAGTTCCTATGCCTTCCACTAGATGTCAACAGTCTTTAGAAATTGTTTCAGGCTTGCATTCTGATGAATGAGGGAGTAAGACAAGGCTGAATGAGTGGACACTCATGTGTCACAGAGCTTTTTCATGCGCAATCCCGAGAGAGTGCCTTTCTTGTTTACCTTTTATATTGACAACGTTATTGTCCAGTTGACATATTATAGATAATTTAGGCTAAAAACAACCTGAGATTTGAATATAAACATCGTTTGAGATGTTTCTATGAATTTTACGGATACGATTTGGATTTTTCTGTCTGCCTGTTTTGACTGCGTTTGAGCCTGTGGATTACTGAAGAAAACGTGTTTTGGATCTAAAGAGACTATCGAACAAAAGGAACATTTATTGAGTAAATGAATGTCTTCTGAGTGCAACCATATGAAGATCATCAAAGGTAAGGGATTCATTTTATCTCTATTTCTGTCTTGTGTAACTCTTCCACTTGGCTGGCTACTGTTTGTAATGATTTGTCTGCTGGGCTATGTTCTCAAATAATCGTAAGATATGCTTTCGCCGTAAAGCATTTTTAAAAATCTGACACCGTGGTTGGATTCACAAGAAGTTCATCATTAAGGATGGTAAAACAAGATAACTGTAACTCTGAAGATGTACACATTCTAGTTTGCATGAGACTGTTGTATGAAATAAATGACTAAGTATAAGAATACTTTTGTGAAACTAAAATGTGATTTTAGACTTTTAAATTAGATAATTGTTTTTCATATAAAATTTTGCCAAGTCAGTAACCACACCCATGTGAGCACAGACTTCGTGTCAATTTGATGGAACGTCCCCTTTTTACCCAAGCTTAAAAAAGGACTCTTAACCAAATTTACATTAGACCAAAACATGCTTGGTTGCTGCCGGTGTGTAAAGTGTTCCTAGCTGTACACTGAATAATCAACCATTGAGACCAGTCTACGTGCAGCGCGAGCTGAATACGTAACAAATGGTTTAAAACTACAAGACCAGAAAATGGTAAGACCCTCTGAAACTCTCGACGAGTGAAGAAGATGAAGACTACACCGGAACAGTCACAGTCTGCAGCTGTTTAAGTGCTGTAGTCTAGGAAACTCGACCGAAGACGAGAGGGAAAGAACATTTCCCTCTCACCACCGTGTGGTACATCTGATGTATCCATCCTAACGAACAATCCAAAACAAAATAAGCCTACAACTACAAAGAACATTGTGTCTTGCATCCCTCGAACTACTCGCAATAGACGGACGTGTGGTTTCAACAGAGAGACGAGAGAGAAAGACACTCATAAATATATGTTGCATTTCTAAATCCGAATGAGCGGTTGTTAGGGTGCTAAATATTCATATTTACGGTGAACATAGTTTCCAAATGTTGTTAGGATAAGCCCACTCTCTTTGTCTTTCCCGCTCTTTCTGTCCCTACCCCCTTTTCCATTGTGTAACAAGCCGTCATACTGGGTTAGTCCACTAGGGACTGTATTTCATTACATTATGATAGTAATCAATAATCTATACTGTGTGTGTGTTTATGTATTTCTGTGTGATTATTTAGTTAGTTAATAAATAAAAAGGTAAGCCAATTTGTGTATCGCTGAATCATCACTTAGGTTAGGGTTTGTGAAGATTTATGAGGTCAACGACGTTCAGAATGAGACTGATGAGGTAATAATAAATGAATAACTGACTGTTATCTATAGATATGTACATATCTTATAAGAGGTTAACTTCTTCGAGATAGGGGGCGCTCTTTTAATTTTTGGATAAAAAACGTTCCCGTTTTAAACAAGATATTTTGTCACGAAAAGATGCTCAACTATGCATGTAATTGACAGCTTTGGAAAGAAAAAACTCGGACGTTTCCAAAACTGCAAAGATATTATCTGTGAGTGCCCCAGAACTAATGCTACAGGCGAAACCAAGATTACATTTCATACAGGAAATGCCCCATATTCTGAAGGCGTTGTGTTCCAATGTCTCCTTATATGGCTGTGAATGCGCCAGGAATGAGCCTGCCCTTTCTGTCGTTTCCCCAAGGTGTCTGCAGCATTGTGACGTATTTCTAGGCATATCATTGGAAGATTGACCATAAGAGACTACATTTACCAGGTGTCCGCCCGGTGTCCTGGGTCGAAATTATTGCGTAATCTCCAGGTCCATGCGCGTTCCATTTCTTCAGAGGAGAAACTAAACTGCCACGAATGACTTATCATCGAATAGATATGTGAAAAACACCTTGAGGATTGATTCTAAACAACGTTTGCAATCTTTCTGTCGATATTATGGAGTTAATTTTACTTAATTTCCTTTTTTTTTCTTACCCAAACGTGATGAAGAAAACAGAGCGATTTGTCTACACAAATAATATTTTTGTAAAAACGGAACATTTGCTATCTAACTGAGAGTCTCCTCATTGAAAACATCTGAAGTTCTTCAAAGGTAAATGATTTTATTTCAATGCTTTTCTTGTTTTTGTGAAAATGTTGCATGCTGAATGCCAGGCTTAATGCTATGCTAGGCTATCAATTCTGTTACACAAATGCTTGTTTAGCTATGGTTCAAAAGCATATTTTGAAAATCTGAGATGACAGTGTTGTTAACAAAAGGCTAAGCTTGAGAGCTAATATATTTATTTCATTTCATTTGCGATTTTCATAAATAGTTAACGTTGCGTTGTGCTAATGAGCTTGCCTAGAGAATTACACTCCTGGATACAGGTTTTTTGCGTAGCCAAACAAAACGGAGCGATTTGTCCTACACAAATAATCTTTCAGGAAAAACTGAACATTTGCTATCTAACTGAGAGTCTCCTCATTGAAAACATCTGAAGTTCTTCAAAGGTAAATGATTTTATTTGAATGCTTTTCTTGTTTTTGTGAAAATGTTGCATGCTGAATGCTAGGCTAAATTCTATGCTAGGCTATCAATACTCTTACACAAATGCTTGTTTAGCTATGTTTCAAAAGCATATTTTGAAAATCTGAGATGACAGTGTTGTTAACAAAAGGCTAAGCTTGAGAGCAAATATATTTATTTCATTTCATTTGCGATGTTCATGAATAGTTAACGTTACGTTATGGTAATGAGCTTGAGGCTGTATTCACGATCCCGGATCCGGGATGGCTAGAATCAAGAGGTTAATACGGGAGATAGTAACTCCTTAAATAAGTTTTCCCGTGGTGCCTCAAGTTACTAATGAGTTAACTTCTTTGGGACTGTGAGGCAGTATTGAGTAGCTTGGATAAAAAGGTGCCCAAAGTAAACTGCCTGCTATTCAGGCCCAAAAGCTAGAATACGCATATAATTAGTAGATTTGTATAGAAAACACTCTGAAGTTTCTACAACTGTTTGAATGATGTCTGTGAGAATAACATAACTCATTTGTCAGGGAAAAACCTGAGACAAAATCCAACCAGGAAGTGGGAAATCTAAGGTTTGTAGGTTTTCAAGTCTTTGCCTATCCAAGATACAGTGTAAATTTAGTCCGATTGCACTTCCTAGGGCTTACACTAGATGTCAACAGTCTTTAGAACCTTGTTTCAGGCTTCTACTGTGAAGGGGGAGCGAATAAGAGCTGTTTGAGTCAGGGGTCTGGCAGAATGCCATGAGCTAAATCATGCGTGCAGAAGTGAGAGCTAGCTGCGTTCCTTTTCATTTCTAAAGACAAAGGAATTGTCAGGTTGAAACATTATTGAAGATTTATTATAAAAACATCCTAAAGATTGATTCTATACATCGTTTGACATGTTTCTACGAACTGTAATATAACTTTTTTGACTTTTTCGTCTGGTCTAATTGTGCCTGCGCCTCATGAATTTGGATTTGTGAACTAAACGTGCGAACAAAAAGGAGGTATTTGAACGTAAATTATGGACTTTATCGAACAAAACAAACATTTATTGTGGAACTGGGATTGCTGGAAGTGCAGTCCGATGAAGATCATCAAAGGTAAGTGAATATTTATAATGCTATTTCTGACTTCTGTTGACTCCACCACATGGTGGGTATCTGTATGGCTTGTTTTGGTGCCTGAGCGCTGTACTCAGATTATTACATGGTGTGCTTTTTCCGTAAAGCTTTTTTGAAATCTGACATAATGGTTGCATTAAGGAGAAGTATATCTTTAATTCCATGCATAACATTTGTATTTTCATCAACATTTATGATGAGTATTTCTGTAAATTGATGTGGCTCTCTGCAAAATCACTGGATGTTTTGGAAGCAAAACATTACTGAACATAACGCGCCAATGTAAACTGAGATTTTTGGATATAAATATGAACTTTATCGAACAAAACATACATGTATTGTGTAACATGAAGTCCTATGACTGTCATCTGATGAAGATCATCAAAGGTTAGTGATTAATTGTATCAATATTTCTGCTTTTTGTCACCTGACCTTGTCAGCCAATCAGAGGTCCACCTGGGGTAAGAGAACTACCAGGTGGACTAGGTGGTCCTGTAGCTCATTTGGTAGAGCATGGCGCTTGTAACACCAGGGTAGTGGGTTCGATCCCCGGGACCACCCATACGTAGAATGTATGCACACATGACTGTAAGTCGCTTTGGATAAAAGCGTCTGCTAAATGGCATATATTATTATTATTATTACCAGGCTGACCACAGCTCCAGGCTGACCCCAAGCTCTTTAAACTCATGGGCTCCCCACCAACACACCAGGTGGACAGTCCTCCACTCTGGACTTCCTAACTGTGTGTTAGTGCATGAATTACCATGTAAATTGACTTTGTTGGGGTTCATGTGTGTAATAATACACACTCTCTATTTCTGTCCTATGACAGGAAACCACTTCCACTGGGTTCCCTCCTACTTCCTGTTTGCTGTGTGTGCCTGTCTTAAGTGTGGCAATAAACGTGTATTCTGTATATCTGTCTCCTACTGGTCATTACCAAGCCTTATAACTGAGACGCCAGGACAGTTGTACCTATATCTAAACTGGCACCTCTTTCGAGACCACTACCAGTTGGTGGTGTTCTATTTTAATACTACTTTTTCTAAATTTACTATAAAACATTCTATTTTCGCACACCCAAAATCCCTACTATTTAGAACGCAAGTACTGGTTTTCGGACACGGCCAAAGTCCATAGGCCTAGAACTGGTTGACTCACTTGAGGATCTGTGGACTGGCAAAGGATAGCAGGTCCGTTATGAGCTTGAAGATAGCTGATTCCCACAGGACCCCTTTAAATGTGGTAGCGATGGTGGGGATGAGCCACGACTTGGGGTAGTCCTCCTTCTCTTCTTTCTTCTTCTTCTTCTTCTCCTCCTTCTTCTTCTCCTTTTTATCCCCCTTTTCCTCCTAGTACAGTGAAATAGATCAATCAGTACTGTTTCAGAGAAAGTTGAGGTATTCAGATAACTCAGCCTATTTAAACGGTTATGGCAGACTTTTTAAAATAAAATAAAAATCACGGCCATTGTCCATAATTGTCAGTTACATGATTACACAATGCATGTGCCAACCCTATTCAGAGCTGGAAAGTAGTGAAAATAAATAAATGTTTGTTGTATAAAATTTATTGAAATTAACATATACACACCATCTTATGTAATGAAATAGGTCTAAGGTAAGATCTCTGTATAAATATATTTCTACCTTGGTAGCTTGAGTCCATAGAGCCATTAGAAATATTCTCCTTTTAGTAAGTATAAAAGCTGATCATTTTTCACAAAGCTGGAGTGTTTGTCAGGAGTGTTTGGGGGAAAACATTTGTTTTATACTGATACTGCTCACCTTGCACGATATGAGTCAAATAGAAAGTGATTGACTGTGTTTTTTTGTGTGTTATTTATTTTGTGTATGTTTGTGTGTGTGCGCACGTGCATGTTTGAATATTTTTACGAGTGTGGGTTGCTCTCACCATCATCAGCACATCCTGGCTGACCCCCTTCCCCAGCCTATTCTGATGCCCGTTTTGGAGGCCATCTCCCTGGCCTTTGCTTGCCTTCTCCTCCCCTCTCTTCCTCATTTTGGTCTGAAGCCTGGTTCTGGCTGCTTTCAGCTCTGTCTGCATGGTCTGCTGGAAACGCTGACTGATCTGGAGAGTACTCTCTGCCTCACTTAGCTCCCACAGGTCCTTCTGGACCAGAGGGCGCTTGAAACCATTTAGCACCATGCTGAAGGAGGTAGGAAGGGAGAGAGAGTGAAAAAGAGAGTCAAAACCAGATCCTTAATAAAGACCGAGACCAAGACCAGAACCCTTGAGATCCAGATCTACATCCAGACCCAATCTCTTCTTGTGAGCCAGACTTACAGACTGAAAGACATGTTTTGAAGACAGTGAGGAAAATCCGCGATACTATACCTGTTGAACCAATTGAAAGTGATTCTGCTGAGAAATGCGGCTCCAACCTCTGGGTTCTAAAACACACACAACAAGACAGAGTGAGCCAATTCTTAGGCAAAACAATATCTTTAGAATAACTTTATTCATATACGTTGTTGAGATGCTCTTTTCCAGTATATCGACCTGATTGGTCAGTATAGGTGAACAATGTTAAACAATTGACAATAATATCTGGCAACTGTTCAGCACGTAGGTAGTTACCTTTTTGACTAGATCCTCTGCTTCCCGGGGGACATCTGCGAAGGCAGACAGGATGAGGGCGATCAACTCCAGCCCGAAGGAGATGTAGAAGAGACAGAAACGAGGGAGGTCTGGGATCTCTCCCTGGAGAGAGAGGGGGGGATGCATATAGAGAAGGAGTCAGAGGCTGATGTCCAAATGCGCCGACAGGCATGGCAGCTCTACTTCTAGCTCCCGAGCAACTTTGCTGTCATTTTGTTTTGAATTGTTAGATACTACTGCACTGTTGGAGCTAGGAACACAAGCATTTCACTACACCCGCAATAACATCTGAATTTTTTTTTTATGTGACCAATAACATTTTATTTGAAGTAGACAGCCCTCGGCCCTCAACCCCCAGCCCTTGAATGATGTTTTACATCCTCACATCTGAATGAACCTTCAAATGTCCTTGCCCAAGCGAGGGAGAATGATGATCTGATAGTTAACGTACTTAGTTGAAAGCTTGGAAGTTGTGCCTAATAAGAACCAACCTCAAGCAATTTATGCACCTAGCAAGCTAATGCAGCACTCTTGTCAGGTTTATCATTTGGTTATTTATTCCAATACATTTTAGAATTTCCAAAAATATGTTTAGGTAGATAGCTAGCTACGTTTTATAGACTCCTTGCTATGAGTCTGAGCCACATTGAACATCATATTCCCATTTGCCACCACTAAAATTCATGTAATCTATACATATTTATTTGCTAGCTAGCATGCAAGCGTAATAATGTTCTCTCACATGCCGACTAATGAAGTCAGGTTGATTCAATTTGACACTTTGCGGCCACCGGAGTTTGACATGTGACTACAGTTTTCATTGACTTGTGGGCCATAACAACCCCAATAAGTGATCAAAGTTGTTCAATTGCTCCCTGAAGCTAAATCGAGGACCGAGGGGGTAACTTTTGTGAATTGGACCACCACTTAAGATGGGAATCAAACTGCATTTGGTTTCGATGTGGATTCCTCCAAGGGAAAGTGGCTAGCGCGAGGGTTGAGGGGGGTAAAAATTACACGATTGGACCACTGCCAGAGAGAAAGAACATGAGCATTAAACACCCTGGCTGTACTTAAGTGATCTTTTTCTGTATCGTATAAAGTGAACACAAGTTAGTCATTTGTTTATAATTTGCTCAGAGGGTTGATATAGAAGGAGTCAAATAGAGCGAAAGAGAACATGAATCATCCTGACTGTATGTACCACCTAAAGTAAACATAAGTATAATCTTTTATTTTATTTTAAACACTCCCACTTGTCTTTTCCGACTCGCACTGACTTTGCTGATAACTACTTTATTGATGGAAAATGTGACTATATGACTATGATATGTGGTTGTCTGACCTGACTGTCTTAAGGTGAATGCTGTAAGTCACTCTGGATAAGAGTGTCTGCTAAATGACTCAAATGTAAATTGAATCATCTGTCATTGCTTCCCCTTTCCCTCCTTCCCTTCAGCCCTCCCTCCCTCTGTACCATTCTGAGGGCCTCTCGTAGCAGGGTCTGGAAGGGGAAGACATCACAGACCACCAGGATCAGCCAGAAGAGGAACAGAGTAGTAGAGTCCACCGCTCCCTCTCTCCTCCTCACTCCCTCCTGACAGAGTACCAGCAGGATCTAAAGGGGAATACAATAATACAGTCTTTTATTTAGCAAACAGCCACAGTGGGAAAAAAAAGACACAAGGAAAACCACAACGAATCACAACCGAATAGAAACAAGATACACTGTCACATCTATACACTGTGGTACGAACAACACAACATGTTTGTATCTGTCCCAATTTTTTTCAACTTCAGTTAATACATAAATAGATAAATGAAAAGGTTTACCCATGAGACAGCGAACAGAATGGGGTTGGCATAGAAAACCCAAGGGTTTTTCTCTGTCGCAGTGGTGTCTCTGGTTGGACCATAGTCCTCTCCTAACGTCACAGCTAGACCTGCTATGGCGGTCAGGAACAACAGGCCAACCACAATCTGGTGAGGAGGGAGAGGTGGGAAGGAGGGCGAGATAGTGACAGATGAAGCGATGCAGAAATAATCTCTGTTACTTGCTTGAAGAAAGATTCAGGGTCAATGTCACAGACATAAATAAAATACCTCACTTGAAAGTGCTGATAAGTCCCAGAGTAGGCTTAATTTGAGTTTGTAAACGGTGAATAGAGTTAACCTGTTTACAGAAGTCTGAGGGGGCAACGTCGTAATGAAGTCATGGCAATGACATCATTACAACTTGTATTACATCATGGTCAGGTTTTATACTGGTTGAGTAAGGATGTTTTCCTAACGTATTTTTAGCAACCCAAAAAGTATGTCTTTGTCAGGTTGTAATCTGTGTATCTGACCAAAAAACTACCCAAATATGAAATATTTACAATGTCTGTATGCCTTTACCGGTTTGTAATCAGAAACCAGTTTGTTGCACTCTGGTTGTACAGTGGGGCAAAAAAGTATTTAGTCAGCCACCAATTGTGCAAGTTCTCTCACTTAAAAAGATGAGAGAGGCCTGTAATTTTCATCATAGGTACACTTCAACTATGACTGACAAAATGAAAAAAAAATCCTGAAAATCACATTGTAGGATTTTTAATGAATTTATTTGCAAATTATGGTGGAAAATAAGTATTTGGTCACCTACAAACAAGCAACATTTCTGGCTCTCACAGACCTGTAACTTCTTCTTTAAGAGGTTCCTCTGTCCTCCACTCGTTACCTATATTAATGGCACCTGTTTGAACTTGTTATGGGTATAAAAGACACCTGTCCACAACCTCAAACAGTCACACTCCAAACGCCACTATGGCCAAGACCAAAGAGCTGTCAAAGGACACCAGAAACAAAAGTGTAGACCTGCACCAGGCTGGGAAGACTGAATCTGCAATCGGTAAGCAGCTTGGTTTGAAGAAATCAACTGAGGGAGCAATTATTAGGAAATGGAAGACGTACAAGACCACTGATAATCTCCCTCGATCTGAGGCTCCACGCAAGATCTCACCCCGTGGGGTCAAAATGATCACAAGAACGGTGAGCAAAAATCCCAGAACCACAAGGGGGGACCAAGTGAATGACCTGCAGAGAGCTGGGACCAAAGTAACAAAGCCTACCATCAGTAACACACTACGCCGCCAGGGACTCAAATCGTGCAGTGCCAGACGTGTCCCCCTGCTTAAGCCAGTACATGTCCAGGCCCGTCTGAAGTTTGCTAGAGAGCATTTGGATGATCCAGAAGAAGATTGGGAGAATGTCATATGGTCAGATGAAACCAAAATATAACTTTTTGGTAAAATCTCAACTCGTTGTGTTTGGAGAACAAAGAATGCTGAGTTGCATCCAAAGAACACCATACCTACTGTGAAGCATGGGGGTGGAAACATCATGCTTTGGTGCTGTTTTTCTGCAAAGGGACCAGGACGACTGATCCGTGTAAAGGAAATAATGAATGGGGCCATGTATCGTGAGATTTTGAGTGAAAACCTTCCATCAGCAAGGGCATTGAAGATTAAACGTGGCTGGGTCTTTCAGCATGACAATGATCCCAAACACACCGCTCGGGCAACGTAAGAAGCATGTCAAGGTCCTGGAGTGGCCTAGCCAGTCTCCAGATCTCAACCCCATAGAAAATCTTTGGAGGGAGTTGAAAGTCTGTGTTGCCCAGCAACAGCCCCAAAACATCACTGCTCTAGAGGAGATCTGCATGGAGAAATGGGCCAAAATACCAGCAACAGTGTGTGAAAACCTTGTGAAGACTTTGAAAACGTCTTCACAGAAGAGAACGTTTGACCTCTGTCATTGCCAAAAAAGGGTATATAACAAAGTATTGAGAAACTTTTGTTATTGACCGGGAGAACGAGTCTGGCTCTCAACCCGAAACCTGCCCCTTCGCCTGCCCTGCCGGGAGCTGGGTCCGCGGTTTATGGGGCCATTTAAAGTCCTGAGTAGACTGAACCAGGTATGTTATAGGTTACAGCTTCCCCCTGATTATCGTATTAACCCCTCATTCCATGTGTCTCTCCTCAGGCCGGTGGTGGCTGGTCCGCTCCAGCAGTCTGAGGTGCGGGAGGTTCCTTCGTCCCCTCTGGACATCGAGCGGCGTGTACCATAATTTGCAAATAAATTCATTAAAAATCCTGCAATGTGATTTTCTGAAAAAAAAATGCCCCCCTCATTTTCTCTGTCATAGTTTAAGTGTAACTGTGATGAAAATTACAGGCCTCATCTTTTTAAGTGGAAGAACTTGCATAATTGGTGACTGACTAAATACTTTCTTGCCCCACTGTATGTCTTCACGACCAGAAAAGTAGAGATTACAAACAGAAAATAGCAATGTGCCAAATGTTGCCCAGCGGGCCATATCGTGGACAGGGGCTTTGTTTACCTGTTTACAGAGGTATAGTTTGGACAGGTGTTTAGTGGGGGTGGCCTTCCTGCAGAGCACTGCTATGTGCCAGGGGGCACAGAGCCACAGGAAGCCCAGCGGAGCCCACACCAACACGGTCTGCTCCACACACACTGGCAGGTCTGGGTCCTCACGCTGCAGGAACGAAGAGTTCTAACAGAGAGAAATACACATTTTTCATCGTGTCTCACACACACACACGCTTGTATGCATGCAGACACACACACGCACAAATACACACACACACACAGGTCCAAACTCACCTATGTACTGACCCAGAAGCACTAAGCCTTCCCTCCAACTCCCTGATGATCAATTTAATCAAATATGACTCATAGGTCATTAAATATGAAGGCCAAAGAGGCATGAACCCCACCTGGAGGGAATGTGTGTGTGTGTGTGTGTGTGTGTGTGTGTGTGTGTGTGTGTGTGTGTGTGTGTGTGTGTGTGTGTGTGAATGAGACAGATACAGAGGGTGGCTGTGTAATTGTGTTTTTACAAGCCATGTTTGGGCTTATGTGTTTGTGGACATGTTCCAGGTGGCTTCTGAAGAGGCTGTGGTTGCCACTTTACAGAACTGGGATCTGAGTGCCACTGACTCCATGCTGTTGAAGATGAAGGCAGAGGAACGGTGGAGGAAGAGGAAAAGCAGAACGAGCGCGCACGATAAGATGAGCTGTAAGATTCCCACAAGCCTCTGGTTTAATAACTCCAGATATGGTCCAGAGCAGGTCATAGTGTCAGACAGCTCGACACACACACAAACTGATTAAATATTTTAAACTTTCAAATTAATTATATATAGCCATTGATTCTTAAAGAATGTAACTTATAAAGGCCTCATGAGCTTAGTTCAACTGTCTAACCCCATCAGAACCCAAAATATAAGCTTATTTTACCCCACTGTTTGTAAACAATGTAATTGTAAATTGTAGAATTTGGCAGTAAGTCCAACCGGCCTCAGAAACGCAGACCACGTGTAACCACGCCAGCCCAGGACTTTCACATCTGGCTTCTACACCTGCGGGATCATCTGGAACCAGCCACCCAGACAGTTGATGACACTGTGGGTTTGCACAACCAAATAATTTCTGCACAACCTGTCAGATACAGTCGCAGTAAAGCTCATCCGCGTGCTCGTCGTCCTCACCTAGGTCTTGACCTGACTGCAGTTCGGGGTCATAACCGACTTCAGTGGGCAAATGCTCACCTTCGATGGCCACTGGCACGCTGGAGAAGTGTGCTCTTCATCCCGGTTTCAACTGTACCGGGCAGATGGAAGACAGCGTATATGGCATCGTTTGGGCTAGCAGTTTGCTGATGTCAACGTTGTGAACAGAGCGGTGGGGTTACGGTAAGGGCAGGCATAAGCTACGGATAACGAACACAATTGGATTTTATTGATGCCAATTTGAATGTACAGAGATACTGTGACGAGATCCTGGGTGGGTGGGGTTATATCCTTCCTGTTTGGCCCTGTCCGGGGGTGTCCTCGGATGGGGCCACAGTGTCTCCTGACCCCTCCTGTCTCAGCCTCCAGTATTTATGCTGCAGTAGTTTATGTGTCGGGGGGCTAGGGTCAGTTTGTTATATCTGGAGTACTTCTCCTGTCCTATTCGGTGTCCTGTGTGAATCTAAGTGTGCGTTCTCTAATTCTCTCCTTCTCTCTTTCTTTCTCTCTCTCGGAGGACCTGTGCCCTAGGACCATGCCCCAGGACTACCTGACATGATGACTCCTTGCTGTCCCCAGTCCACCTGGCCATGCTGCTGCTCCAGTTTCAACTGTTCTGCCTTACTATTATTCAACCATGCTGGTCATTTATGAACATTTGAACATCTTGGCCACGTTCTGTTATAATCTCCACCCGGCACAGCCAGAAGAGGACTGGCCACCCCACATATGCTCTCTCTAATTCTCTCTTTCTTTCTCTCTCTCGGAGGACCTGAGCCCTAGGACCGTGCCCCAGGACTACCTGACATGATGGCTCCTTGCTGTCCCCAGTCCACCTGACTGTGCTGCTGCTCCAGTTTCAACTGTTCTGCCTTATTATTATTCGACCATGCTGGTCATTTATGAACATTTGAACATCTTGGTCATGTTCTGTTATGATCTCTACCCGGCACAGCCAGAAGAGGACTGGCCACCCCACATAGCCCGGTTCCTCTCTAGGTTTCTTCCTAGGTTTTGGCCTTTCTAGGGAGTTTTTCCTAGCCACCGTGCTTTTACACCTGCATTGTTTGCTGTTTGGGGTTTTAGGCTGGGTTTCTGTACAGCACTTTGAGATATCAGCTGATGTACGAAGGGCTATATAAATACATTTGATTTGATTTGATTTGATCCTGAGGCCCATTGTCGTGACATTCATCCACCTCCATCACCTCATGTTTCAGCATGATAATGCACGGCCCCATGCAGCAAAGATCTGTACACAATAGCTGGAAGCTGAAAATGTCTCAGTTCTTCCATGGCCTGCGTACTCACCAGACATGTCACCCATTGAGCATGTTTGGGATGCTCTGAATCGATGTGTACGACAGCGTGTTCCAGTTCCTGCCAATATCCAGAAACTTCGCACAACCATTGAAGAGTGGGACAACATTCCATAGGCCACAATCAACAGCCTGATCAACTCTATGCAAAGGAGGTGTGTCGCACCGCATGAGGCAAATGGTGGTAAAACCAGATACTGACTGGTTTTCTGATCCACGCCCTTTTTTTATTTACCTGTGACCAACAGATGCATATCTGTATCCCCAGTCATGTGAAATCCATAGATTAGGGCATATTTATTTATTTCAATTGACTGATGGCCTTATATGAACTCAGTAAAACCTTTGAAATTGCTGCGTGTTGTGTTTATATTTGTGTTCAGTGGTGGTACTTTTAAGTGTGATATCAATGGGTACTTTCGGTTACTACTTCAAATAATTCATCTCTATTCATCGCTAAATGATTTATGGTGAGAGAAAGAGACTGCACTCTGACTTACTAGCAATAGCATGTACCAAGTCTAAAGAGCTGAGTCAAGATGACTTAACAGTGTCATAACTACCCAGTCACGTTTTCACTCAATGAGCTCTCTCCCTGCCCTGACCATGTCCATGGTGAGATAAGAACATTAGCGTGATCTAAATAAAGAAAACTGTTACGACAAAAGCCACAATTACTAAAGGATACACTAAAGAGCACATTAAAGAGCTAACCTCACATTAGAATCCTTTATAATCAAAAATAGATCATGCTTTTAGAGTGAAAAAATACAAGAAGCCTCGAATGAACTTATCAATGTCTTGAAAATACTTTGCGATTCATCTTGAGACTAATCTTGGAATAACTTTAAATGTGGTCTTTACATAAATGTTTGGTTAGGTAAAAAAAAAAATGCAGTAACCCACCAAATGGCTTTGAAATGTTTTAGTAACCTACAGTACTAAACAAACAGAGGCCAATGTCCTCCTGATACAGACAAAACAATCATCCCCGTAGGTTCTCTGAAGGTTAACTGGGAGTTATTTAAGATTTAAAGATAATTAAATATTTTTAGTACAATGGATTTTTTTGAAGCAAACTTTCGCTGAGCTACCAAGAGTCTTTTCATCTTCGGTTGGCACCACTACTAGCTTGAATGCAAGGTTATGAGAGCATTTTACTCACCCAGAAGATGGATCCACAGTACTTCTCCAGAGCTTCAGCCGTCATTGTGTCCCCGGAGTCAGCTCTGGTCAGGAAGACACGACAGGACAATAACACACACACTCCTCACACTCCACAGGCTCAGCTCCGATCAAGGTTAGTCTCTCTGGCCTTTCTGCTCCAACAACAGTAGAAAACAAGCACACGCTCCAGAGGTTCCCCTCCAATCAGAAGATGGGACACTATTGGTTGAGTCTACTGAATTTCTCCACTGCATCAACAGCAGAACACACAAACACTCTGCAGATACAATTTGCTCACATACACCGAGATAATCGCAGGACGTGACTCAGCAGGCCTTTGAGCTTTGAAGCTCTTTAATGGACAAGAGATCTTACGGTCTCCTCACACACACACACACACACCCAGGCACAAGCCTGGTAGTGTAAAGAGAGGTTAATGCTTAACTCCGACCCTGACTGAAGAGATAATTCCATTTTTAGGGCTTCTCCCACTACTGCAAACGTAATAAAGTCATTGGCAACGTGTCTGAACATTCACACACAGAACACACGCACACATAAACAAATGTCTCCCGAGGGGTGTGTGAGCGCACCCCAGTCCGAAACACAACCAATCCAACCTCTTCCTGTGAAGATCCAGCCGCTACGAGGCCCGCTGCCGCTTCTCTCCACTCATAACAGGCCTGACTAAAGTCCAGAGTTTGAGTTTGTGAGTAAAAGACAGAGAGAGAGAGAGAGAGAGAGAGAGAAAGGGAGCGAGAGAGAGAGAGAGAAGACCCAAGCTTGTATAAAGACGTCCCACCCTTCCTCTCTCATTCCATTGTGAGTGTTTGGGGCTGAGTTTTGTATACACCAGAAATATTCCCTCAGAAGAGGAAGTGGGGATGGAGGGAGGGTAAGAGGAGAGGATGGGCCTCTTTAAGTCTCTTATTTTCTCCTCTGCCAAACATGGCCCCTCGCTCTCTTATTTTTCTCCCCTGTTTTACTTACTTTCCTTCTGCTCAGACCTATTCCTCCGTGTTTATGTAATGTCCGATAAACGTCACAATTTGCTTTGATAGTCTGTGGCTGAACGAAAGCCAAAGAGAGGGTGGGATGGGGAGAACTGTGAAGAGCTTGAGTGTTGTCCAACTGGGTACCATTGTGCCCAGTCAAACCCAGTGAGACACACACCCATAAACACAACACACACACACACATACTATCACACACACATACACATACACCCATATGAACACACATACACACATACGAACACACAAGATGGCGCCGACAGAGATGGTCGCCCCGCTTCAAGTCCTTAGGAAACTTTTTTTATGTATTATTTCTTACATTGTTACTCCAAGAAATCTTAAGTCTTATTACATACAGCCAGGAAGAACTATTGGATATTAGAGACGTCAACTTGCCAACATTACGACCAGGAATACGACTTTCCCAAAGTGGATCCTCTGTTTGGACCACCATCCAGGACAATGGATCTAATCCCAGAAGCTGACCCCAAAAAACGGTGCCGCAGAAGGGGCAGACGGAGCGGCCTCCTGGTCAGGCTCCGTAGACGTGCACATCGCCCACTGCTCCCGAGTATACTTACTCGCCAATATCCAGTCTCTTGACAACAAGGTAGATGAAATTTGAGCAAGGGTTGCCTTCCAGAGAGATTGTAACATTCTCTGTTTCACGGAAACATGGTTCTCTCGGGATATGTTGTCAGAATTGGTTCAGCCACCGGGCTTCTCCATGCACCGCGCCGACAGAGATAAACACCTTTCTGGGAAGAGGAAGGGCAGGGTGTATTCTTCATGATTAACGACTCATGGTGTAATCATAACAACATACAGGAACTCAAGACCTTCTGCTCACCCGACCTAGAATTCCTTACAATCATATTACCTCACAAGATAATTCTCTTCAGTTCTCGTCACAGCTGTGTACATTCCCTCTCAAGCAGACACTAAGACGGCCCTCAAGTAACTTCACTATGTAAACTGGAAACCATATATCCTAAGGCTGCGTTTATTGTATCTGGGGATTTTAACAAAGCAAATTTGAGAACAAGGCTACCTAAATTCTATCAGCATATTGATTGCACTACACGCGGGGGTAATACATTCTTTCACTGCTACTCTAACTTCCGTGATGCATACAAATCCCTCCCCCGCCCTCCCTTCAGCAAATCCAATCACAACGCCATCTTGCTCCTGCCGTCTTATAGGCAGAAACTCACACACAATGTACCAGTGACTCAAACTATTCAACACTGGTCTGACCAATCGGAATCAACACTTCAAGATTGTTTTGATCCCGCGGACTGGCATATGTTCAGGTCAGGCTCAGAGAACCACATTGATGTTTACGCTGACTCAATGAGCGAGTTTATGAAGAAGTGCATTGGAGATGTTGACTATTAAAACCTACCCTAATCAGAAACCATGGATGGGATGGTGGCATTCGCGCAAAACTGAAAGCGCAAACCACTGCATTTAACCATGGAAAGAGGTCTAGGAATATGGCTGAATATAGATAGTCTAGTTATTCCCTCCACATGGCAATCAAACAAACAAAATGTTGGTACAGAGACAAAGCGGAGTTGCAATTCAACGGCTCAGACACGGGACGTACTGTCACGACTTCTGCCGAAGTTGGTGCCTCTCCTTGTTCGGGCGGCTTTCGGCAGTCGTCGTCACCGGCTTTCTAGCTACCACCGATCTACGTTTCTTTTTCCATTTATTGTACACACCTGGTTCCCATTACGTTAATATTATTTCCCTATTTAACCCTCTGGTTCCCATGTTTGTTCCTTGTCTAATGTTATTAGTCTTCTGTGTGATGGTGTGTTTTCCCTGCGTGGGATTTATGGTTGATTATTTGTTTGAGTAAAGTATGTTATTTTACTCAGTTCTGTGTCCTGCGCCTGACTCCGTCCTCACCTCTGCATACTGATACATGACAGAAACACGCACCTCCAATGGAGTCAGCAGGTGCACACAGTCCTCCGGTATCAGTGGAGGAACGAGTCCAGCAGCATGCGACAATGCTCCAACATCTTGGCTACACGCACCAAGCATGTGTCTCTGTTGCGCAAGGTGCTTGGTCGACTCTTGGAGCATGACCTGCACATTAAGGCTGAGAAATGTCTGTTCTTCCAACAGTCCATCTCCTTCCTAGGGTACCGCCTGTCCGAGTCAGGGGTGGAGATGGAGAATGACGTGTGTAATTGGCCGACTCCAACCACGGTAAAGGAGGTGCAGCGGTTCATAGGGTTTTCCAACTACTAACAGAGGTTTATCCGGGGCTTTGGTCAGGTAGCGGCTCCCATTACCTCTTTGCTGAAGGGGGGACCGGTGCGACTGCAGTGGTCAGCTGGGGCGGACAGGGCTTTTGGTCACCTGAAGGCTCTGTTTGCCTCGGCTCCTGTGTTGGCTCATCCTGATCCCTCCTTAGCGTTCATAGTAGAGGTGGACGCATCCGAGGCTGGGATAGGAGCTGTGCTCAGCGCTCTGGTACGCCACCAAAACTCTGCCCCTGTGTGTTCTTTTCGAAGAGGCTCAGCCCGGTGGAGCGAAACTATGATGTGGGGGACCGGGAGCTGTTGGCTGTTTTCGGCTCTGAAAATGTGGAGGCATTGGCTTGCGGGAGCTAAACACCCCTTTCTCATTTGGACTGACCACTGCAATCTGGAGAACAATGAATGCTCTCCAGGCAAGGTGGGCCATGTTTTTCACCTGTTTTGTGTTCACTCTACCGACCAGGTTCCCAGAACGCTAAGGCAGACACACTGTCCCGGATGTATGACACAGAGGAGCGGTCCACGGATCCCACTCCCATACTTCCGGCTTAATGCCTGGTGGCACCGGTGGTATGGGAGGTTGACGTGGACATAGAGCGGGCGTTACGTGCGGAGCCCACTCCCACCCAGTGTCCAGTTGGACGTAAGTACGTTCCGTCTGATGTTTGTTATCGATTGATCTGTTGGGCTCACACATCACCCTCCTCTGGTCATCCTGGCATCGGTCGGACAGTGTGCTGTCTTAGTGGGAAGTACTGGTGGCCCACTTTAGCTAAGGACGTGAGTGTGTATGTTTGTATGAACGTGTATGAACGTGAGGGCGTTCATGGAATGTCTGGGGATCTCGGTCAGCCTGAACTGAGGGTTTCACCCCGAAAGTAATGGTCAGGTGGAGAGAGTTAACCAGGATGTGGGTAGGTTTCTGCAGTCTTATTGCCAGGACTGTCAGGGGGAGTGGTCGGCTTTCATCCCATGGGCAGAGATGGCCCAACACTCCCTCCGCCACTCCTCCACTAACTTGTCTCCATTTCAGTGTGTACTAGGTTATCAGCCGGTTCTGGCACCGTAGCATCAGAGCCAGATCGAGGTACCTGCGGTGGATGAATGGTTTCGGGTGCTCGGAGGAGACCTGGGACACTGCAACGGGCCATCAGGCAACAGAAGGCGAGAACCGAGTGCCACGGCAGTGGGGCCCCGGTGTATGCACCGGGAGAACGAGTCTGGCTCTCAACCCGAAACCTGCCCCTTCGCCTGCCCTGCCGGGAGCTGGGTCCGCGGTTTATGGGGCCATTTAAAGTCCTGAGTAGACTGAAGCAGGTATGTTATAGGTTACAGCTTCCCCCTGATTATCGTATTAACCCCTCATTCCATGTGTCTCTCCTCAGGCCGGTGGTGGTGGCTGGTCCGCTCCATGAATACATGCACAGACATGCACAGGCTACATCTGTTTTCCATTCTGACCGCCTCCTCCTGGGTTGGACTCCACTCACATGAGATTACACTGTGGCCTGTTCAAATACTCTAAAATCCTTCCTTCCCTTCCTTTTTTCCTTCGTGAATAATCATTGATCTGACATGGATGGATAGTCAACAGTGAGGGTTTCTTTGGTGAGCAGTGAGCTTTGATGGATAGTAAACATGGCTGTGTGTGTGTTTAAATATGTGTGTAAGGTAAGAGTAGGTGTGTGTCAGACCTGGTTTAAATATGTCAAATATTTTCAAATACTTGAGCTGTGCTTCATTTACTCAATGGAACCAATGGAAAAGTCTTAATTCAAGAGCATCTGATAAATGTTCAAGTACAGTGCCTTGCGAAAGTATTCGGCCCCCTTGAACTGTGCGACCTTTTGCCACATTTCAGGCTTCAAACATAAAGATATAAAACTGTATTTTTTGTGAAGAATCAACAGCAAGTGGGACACAATCATGAAGTGGAACGACATTTATTGGATATTTCAAACTTTTTTAACAAATCAAAAACTGAAAAATTGGGACTGGACTTTGACTTGGCCATTCTAACACCTGGATATGTTGATTTTTGAACCATTCCATTGTAGATTTTGCTTTATGTTTTGGATCATTGTCTTGTTGGAAGACAAATCTCCGTCCCAGTCTCAGGTCTTTTGCAGACTCCATCAGGTTTTCTTCCAGAATGGTCCTGTATTTGGCTCCATCCATCTTCCCATCAATTTTAACCATCTTCCCTGTCCCTGCTGAAGAAAAGCAGGCCCAAACCATGATGCTGCCACCACCATGTTTGACAGTGGGGATGGTGTGTTCAGGGTGATGAGCTGTGTTGCTTTTACGCCAAACATAACGCTTTGCATTGTTGCCAAAAAGTTCAATTTTGGTTTCATCTGACCAGAGCACCTTCTTCGACATGTTTGGTGTGTCTCCCAGGTGGCTTGTGGCAAACTTTAAACGACACTTTTTATGGATATCTTTAAGAAATGGCTTTCTTCTTGCCACTCTTCCATAAAGGCCGGATTTGTGCAATATACGACTGATTGTTGTCCTATGGACAGAGTCTCCCACCTCAGCTGTAGATCTCTGCAGTTCATCCAGAGTGATCATGGGCCCCAAGAGGCCCATGATCATCTCTGATCAGTCTTCTCCTTGTATGAGCTGAAAGTTTAGAGGGACGGCCAGGTCTTGGTAGATTTGCAGTGGTCTGATACTCCTTCTATTTCAATATTATCGCTTGCACAGTGCTCCTTGGGATGTGTAAAGCTTGGGAAATCTTTTTGTATCCAAATCCGGCTTTAAACTTCTTCACAACAGTATCTCGGACCTGCCTGGCGTGTTCCTTGTTCTTCATGATGCTCTCTGCGCTTTTAACGGACCTCTGAGACTATCACAGTGCAGGTGCATTTATACAGAGACTTGATTACACACAGGTGGATTGTATTTACCATCATTAGTCATTTAGGTCAACATTGGATCATTCAGAGATCCTCACTGAACTTCTGGAGAGAGTTTGCTGCACTGAAAGTAAAGGGTCTGAATAATTTTGCACGCCCAATTTTTCAGTTTTTGAATTGTTAAAAAAGTTTGAAATATCCAATAAATGTCGTTCCACTTCATGATTGTGTCCCACTTGTTGTTGATTCTTCACAAAAAAATACAGTTTTATATCTTTATGTTTGAAGCCGGAAATGTGGCAAAAGGTTGCAAAGTTCAAGGGGGCCGAATACTTTCGCAAGGCACTGTATATTAGAGTATTTGAGTATATATTTAAGCCAGGTCTAGTGTAGTTGCTACAGTATATGTCTCTAACAGTTCATATTAAATCTGATCTGACTCCCTTAGGCTGCACAGGGACAACCCCTGTGCAGCCTAACCCCCATGCAGCCTAACCCCCGATGCTTACATGGCCTTCAGCACAGAGTAAACACAATGGCCACCACCACCACCACCACCACCACCACCACACACACACACACACACACACACACACACACACACACACACACACACACACACACACACACACACACACACACACACACACAAACAGACCACTAAGAGATACACAGTATAGTGAAAGCAGCTGCTTCCACACAAGTGTGGTTCCTGAGTTAATTAAGCAAATAACGTCCCATCATTCTTTGGGTCATGTATAAAAATGCTGGGCAGGCCAATATTTTGGCTACCATGGCTATGCCCCCATGGGATGATAATGTCCCATCCACAGGGCACAAGCGGTCACGCTATGGTTTAATGAGCATGAAAACAAAGTAAACTATGTGCCATTGCCATCTGTCATCGGGGCCCAGATTCACAAAACACTTCTTACGCAAAATAATAAGTTCATAAAATAGTTCGTAAGTGCAATTCCTCAGCAATATCTTAACATTGAATGATTTTCTTGCGAACTTGTCAAATATTTTTCTTAAGATGTTTATTGCTAGGCAATCGTTTTAGCGAGCTATCTAGCTAGCAATGGCAATGATTTTAGTATATTTCTTACTGAGATTACGGTTCTAAAACATGTTCTTGGGTTTACAATAATCGGAGCAGAAACTTTCATATTAACTTTGTAAGTGAATAAAACATGTTCAATTGCTTTCATGAGCTTTTTCTCTCACTGCCCTGAGTTTAAGACAAGGGTTTCACTATCTTAGAATTAAGATCATTATTTTCAAGAATGGTCACACCCTGATCTGTTTCACCTGTCTTTGTGCTTGTCTCCACCCCCTCCAGGTGTCACCCATCTTCCCCATTATCCCCTGTGTACTACCTGTGTTTTCTGTTTGCCTGTTGCTTGTTTGTCAAGCTTACCAGTGTTTGTCCTGTCAGCTCCTGTACAAGGAGCTGTCTTTTCCCAGCCTCTCTTTTTCTCACCCTATGATTTTTGACCCTTGCCTGTCCTGACCTTGTACCCAACTGCCTGACCACTCTGCCTGCCCCTGACCCTGGACCTGCCTGCCATTATGTACCTTTGCCCCTATCTGGATTTCTGACCTCTGCCTGACCTGACCCTGAGCCTCTGTTGCTATAATAAACATTGTTACTTCGACACGGTCTTCACCTAGGTCTTACTGTAACGGCTGTTGGAAGGAGATGACCAAGGTGCAGCGTGGTACGTGTTCATACTTTTATTTGAACTGAACACTGAAATAACAAAGAGAACGAACGAAAACCAAAACAGTTCTGTCATGTGCAGAAAGACACAAAACAGAAAACTACCCACAAGACACAGGTGGTAAAAGGCTACCTAAGTATGGTTCTCAATCAGAGACAACGATAGACAGCTGCCTTTGATTGAGAATCACCCCCTCCCCCCAAAGGTGTGGACTCTGGCCGCAAAACCTATAGGGGAGGGTCTATCCGCGGTGGCGGCTCTGGTGCGGGACGTGGACCCCACTCCCACTCAGGCTTGGCCCACTTAGGTGGTGCCTCTGGAGCGGGGACCCTCGCCGCCGACCCCCGACAGGGGACCCTCGCAGCGGGCCCCGGACAGGGGGGCGACTCTGGCAGCGGGCCCCGGACAGGAGAGCGACTCTGGCAGCGGGCCCCGGACAGGAGGGCAATTCTGGCAGCGGGCTCCGGACAGGGGGGTGACTCTGGCAGCGGGCCCCGGACAGGGGGGCGACTCTGGCAGCGGGCCCCGGACAGGGGGGCGACTCTGGCAGCGGGCCCCGGACAGGGGGCGACTCTGGCAGCGGGCCCCGGACAGGAGAGCGACTCTGGCAGCTCCGGACAGGAGGGCGACTCTGGCAGCACCGGACAGGAGGGCGACTCTGGCAGCACCGGACAGGAGGGCGACTCTGGCAGCACCGGACAGGAGGGCGACTCTGGCAGCTCCGGACAGGAGGGCGACTCAGTTACACCAGCTCTGTCAGGAGGAATGGGCCAAAATTCACTCAACTTATTGTGGGAAGTTTGTGGAAGGCTATAAGAAATGTTTGACCCAAGTTAAACAATTTAAAGGCAATGCTACCAAATACTAATTGAGTGGATGTAAACTTCTGACTCACTGGGAATGTGATGAAAGAAATAAAAGCTGAAATAAATAATTCTCTACTATTATTCTGACATTTCACATTCTTAAAATAAAGTGGTGATCCTAACTGACCTAAGACAGGGAATTTTGACTAGGAATACTAATACCAGGAATTGTGAAAAACTGAGTTTAAACGTATTTGGCTAACTTCCGACTTCAAATGTAAGTCATACTCATAGAGACTGACTGACAATCTACCCATACATGACCCTCTCCCCAGAAGCAGTGCATGATGGTTAATGATTACAGTGTGTTTAACAACATCACATTACCCCTAGTCACACTGACTCAGTAAATCAGTCACACATACACAAGTACACACACATTTTGTATGCATGCACACACCACAAAATTGGGCCTATCTGACTGGCAGAGGGAGTGGCTAGGAGTGAAGAGACAAATCAGTGACATCTTCTCTTGGATAAGATACTCCCATCCACCCACTCCCCTCCACCCACCTCACTCTAACTGGGTACAAGGGACACACCGCACCCACCCCCACACACACACGCTCGCACACACCACACACACACACACACACTCTCTCTCTGTTTCTCTTGTATAAGGCACAGGTCACAGGATATATCTCGCTCTCTCTATCTCTCGCTCGCTCACACACACACACTCATGCTCGCTCGCTCACACTAAAGTTAGCAGTTGTGTAACTGAAAAGATGTACAATTAAGAGGACACAACTAGTTATAAAACACAAAAACTATCACATCAGATTGGAGGAAAATCAGAGGAGGATTCTGATAGTAAAATATCTGCAATAAGCTATGGAACTTTTACGCGCATTACTTTCTCGCTGTCAGATCCATAGCCTCTGACAGACGACTCATAGGAGAGGTGACTCAGCAATCCACTGAAGGCTGAACACATGACAAAGACCTCACTCGAAAAGTCCTTACTTTTTCAGAAGTACGATGTGGTGAATCCTTGTAAATAATAACCATACTGTCCAACTGGGCACACCACGTCATTTCAAAGTGGAAATGTGGATAATATTTGGTTGAGACGTTGATCAATGAGATTTCAACCTTTCTTCACCCACTCAAAAAGACAGCCAGAAGTTTGTTGAATTTCTGATGTGTTATCACTGGTTGTAACCATCTAAAATCCCAACAAATTCCATTGGAAAACAATGTCAGATTTTTGGTTTAGTTATCATCTAAATGTGTTATCTGTCACGACTTCTACCGAAGTTGTTCACTCTCCTTGTTCCGGCGGTGTTTGGCGGTCTACGTCAACGGCTTTCTAGCTGCCACCGATCCATGTTTAATTTTTCCTTTTGTTTGGTCTGTTTTACACACCTGGTTCCCATCTCATGATTAGGGATCCCTATTGTGTCTGTTGATGTTCCCTTCCCTATACATGCCTTAGACAGTCATCCATTCGGGTCAGGGCTAATTAGGGAGGTCACAGCTCCGCTCACTATGATAACGCAGGAGAATCATAGGGAGCGAATTAGTCTCTTCCTCATCGACTCTCCTGCGTTCCCTGTTGTGTTGGGGATTCCCTGGTTGGCTTCGCATGATCCCACTATTTCATGGCAACAGAGGGCTCTCAAGGGATGGTCCCGTCAGTGCTCAGGGAGGTGTGTATGTGTTTCCTTAGGTGCCACTGCGGTGGAAAGTCCAAACCAGGTCTCCACCATGCACATTCCCCCCGAATATGACGATTTGTCACTCGCCTTCTGTGAAAAGAAGGCGACTCAATTACCACCCCATCGACAGGGGGATTGTGAGATAGATCTCTTGGTAGAAGCTACAGTTCCCAGGAGTCACGTGTATCCTCTGTCACAGGAGGAGACGGCGGCTATGGAGACATATGTCACCGAATCTCTGGGACAGGGATACATTCTGCCTTCCATCTCACCTGTCTCCTCAAGTTTCTTTTTTTGTGAAGAAGAAGGATGGAGGTTTGCGCCCGTGTATTGATTATCAAAGTTTAAATAAGATCACGGTAAAATACAGTTACCTGCTACCGCTCATAGCCAGTATGACCGAGTCATTACACGGAGCGCCCTTCTTCACAAAATTGGACCTCAGGAGCGCTTACAACCTGGTGCGTATCCGGGCGGGAGATGAGTAGAAGACAGCATTTAGCACCACTTCTGGGCATTTTGAGTACCTCGTCATGCCATACGGGTTAATGAATGCTCCATCAGTCTTCCAATCCTTTGTAGATGAGATTTTCAGGGACCTGCATGGGCAGGATGTAGTGGTGTATATACTGTAGATGACATTCTAATATACTCCCCTACACACGCCGAGCATGTGTCCCTGATACACAGGGGTGCTTGGTCGACTGTTGGAACATGACCTGTACATCAAGGCTGAGAAATGTCTGTTCTTCCAACAGTCCGTCTCTTTCCTAGGGTACCGCCTTTCCGCGTCAGGGGTGGAGATGGAGAATGACCGCATTTCAGCCTTGCGTAATTGGCCGACTCCAATCACGATAAAGGAGGTGCAGCGGTTTTTAGAGTTTGCCAACTACTACCGGAGGTTTATCCAGGGTTTTGGTCAGGTAGCGGCTCCCATTACCTCACTGCTGAAGGGGGGACCGGTGCGACTGCAGTGGTCAGCTGGGGCGGACAGGGCTTTGGGTCACCTGAGGGCTCTATTTACCTTGGCTCCTGTGCTGGCTGATCCTGATCCCTCCTTAGCATTCATAGTTGAGGTGGATGCATCCGAGGCAGGGATAGGGGCTGTGCTGTCTCAGCGCTCAGGTACGCCACTGAAGCTCCGCCCCTGTGCATTCTTTTCGAAGAGGCTCAGCCCGGTGGAGCGAAACTATGATGTGGGGGACCGGGAGTTGTTGGCGGTTGTCAAGGCTCTGAAAGCGTGGAGACATTGGCTTGAGGGGGCCAGGCACCCTTTTCTCATTTGGACTGACCACCGCAATCTGGGGTACATTCGAGCAGCGAGGAGACTTAACCCTCGCCCCTCAAGGTGGGCCATGTTTTTCACCCGCTTTTCTTTCACCCTCTCCTACAGACCAGGTTCCCAGAATGTTAAGGCAGGTGCACTGCCCCGGATGTATGACACAGAGGACTGGTCCGCAGATCCCGCTCCCATTATTCCACCTTCTTGCCTGGTGGCACCAGTGGTGTGGGAGGTGGACGCAGACATTGAACGGACGTCACATTCAGAGCCCACTCCTACCCAGTGTCCGGTTGGGCGTAAGTATGTTCCGGTCGATGTCCGCGATCGCTTGATCTGTTGGGCCCACACTTCACCCTCCTCTGGTCATCCTGGCATCGGTCGGACAGTACGCTGTCTTGCTGGGAAGTACTGGTGGCCCACGTTAGGACGTGAGGGTTTATGTGTCCTCCTGTTTGGTGTGCGCACAGTGTAAGGCACCTAGACACCTGCCCAGAGGGAAATTACAACCCCTTCTCGTTCCACAATGATCGTGGTCACACCTCTCGGTGGATTTCCTGACAGATCTTCCACCCTCGCGGGGTAACACCACGATCCTAGTCATTGTGGATCGGTTTTCTAAGTCCTGCCGTCTCCTTCCTTTGCCCGGTCTCCCTACGGCCCTACAGACTGCGGAGGCCCTGTTCACCCATGTATTCCAGCACTACGGGGTGCCTGAGGATATAGTTTCTGATCGGGGTCCCCAATTCACGTCTAAAGTCTTGAGGGCATTTATGGAGCGCCTGGGGGTCATGGTCAGTCTTACCTCAGGTTTTCACCCCAAGAGCAACGGGCAGGTGGAGAGAGTCAACCAGGAGGTGGTTAGGTTTCTGCGGTCCTATTGCTAGGACCGGCCGGGTGAGTGGGCGGTGTTTCTCCCCTGGGCAGAGATGGCTCAAAACTCCCTCCGCCACTCCTCCACTATCCTGTCACCTTTTCAGTATGTACTAGGTTACCAGCCGGTCCTGGCACCATGGCATCAGAGCCAGATCGAGGCTCCTGCGGTGGATGAGTAGTTTCGGCACTCGGAGGAGACATGGGACGCTGCTCATGTGCGTCTGCAAAGGTCCATCAGGCGGCAGAAGATGAGTGCCGACCGCCACCGCAGTGAGGCCCCGGTGTATGCACCGGGGGATCGGGTCTGGCTCTCGACCTGAAACCTGCCCCTTCACCTGCCCTGCCGGAAGCTGGGTCCATGGTTTGTGGGGCCATTCAAAGTCCTGAGGAGACTGAACGAGGTTTGCTATAGGTTACAGCTCCCCCCTGATTATCATATTAACCCCTCGTTCCATGTGTCGGTCCTCAGGCTGGTGGTGGCTGGTCCACTCTGAGGTGCAGGAGGTTCCTCCGCCCCTTCTGGACATCGAGGGGGCCACGGCGTATACAGTACGAGCCATCATGGACTCAAGACGTCGGACGAGAGGCTTTCAGTACCTCGTGGAGTGGGAGGGGTACGGCCCGGAGGAGAGATGCTGGGTACCGGTGGGGGAATTCCTGGCCCCATCGTTACTCCAGGAATTTCACCGACTCCATCCGGATCGCCATGCGTCTAGTCCCCCGGGTCGTTCCCGAGGCCGGTGTCGTCGCGCTGCTAGTGCCGCGCGTCAAGGGGTGGTACTGTCATGACTTCCACCAAAGTAGTTCCCTCTCCTTGTTCGGGTGGTGTTCGGGCGGTCGACGTCACCGGCTTTCTAGCTGCCACCGATCCATGTTTAATTTTTTCTTTTGTTTTGTCTGTTTTACACACCTGGTTCCCATCTCATGATTATGTTCCTTATTTAACCCTCTGGTTTCCCTTTCTGTTTTGTGCGTGATTGTCTTTCCTGTGTTGGAGTTCATATCCTGTTTTGTATTTGTTTTATAACGGGATTTTTGTTCCGTTCTCGGATAGAGTAAATACAGTGGTTTTACTCTTACCTGTGTCCTGCGCCTGACTCCTTCGCTATCCTCTAGATAGACTCTGACATTATTACTGCGCTTTCAACTATTTTTAAAGCCCAACAAAGTTAAAATGTGAACACAATGTCAGATATTTTGTATTTATACAATTTAATATGTTATCATGTGCTTCATCGAATAGCACATCCAGATGACCTAGATTGCAGTTGAGATTACATGAATAATATCAGTTTAATACAGTGGGCTAAATCAGGGTCACACGGAGTGTTTCTTGGTAGTCTTAAACAAATCTACTTTGAAACAAAAGTATACACCTCACGCACATGGTTATGTGCTTAAAAAGAAGAAGAAAAAGAAGACACCTTTTCCATGTCAGATATACAGTTGAAATGTATTCCATTTTTATTTGCATCCCAATATTGCACTTTTTTTAAATTTGAAGTCGGAAGTTTACATACACTTAGGTTGGAGTCATTAAAAGTAATTTTTCAACCACTCCACACATTTCTTGTTAACAAACTATAGTTTTGGCAAGTCGGTTAGGACATCTACTTGGAACATGACACAAGTAATTTTTCCAACAATTGTTCACAGACAGATTATTTCACTTATAACTCACTGTATCACAATTCCAGTGGGTCAGAAGTTTACATACACACTAAGTTGACTGTGCTTTTCAACAGCTTGGAAAATTCCAGAAAATGACGACATGGCTTTAGAAGTTACTGATAGGCGAATTGATAGGCTAATTGCTTCTGATAGGCTAATCTACAATTGAGTCAATTGGAGGTCTACCTGTGGATGTATTTCAAGGCCTACCTTCAAACTCAGTGCATCTTTGATTGACATCATGGAAAATCAAAAGAAATCAGCCAAGACCTCAGAAACAATTGTAGACCTCCGCAAGTCTGGTTCATCCTTGGGAGCAATTTCCAAACGGCTGAAGGTACCACGTTCATCTGTACAAACAATAGTAAGGAAGTATAAACGACCACACCGCCATCATACCGCCCAGGAAGGAGACACATTCTGTCTCCTAGAGATCTCCTAGAGATGAATGTACTTTGGTGCGGGAAGTGCAAATCAATCCCAGTACAACAGCAAAGGACCCTGTGAAGATGCTGGAGGAAACAGGTACAAAGGCATCTATATCCACAGTAAAACGAGTCCTATATCAACATAACCTGAAAGGCCGCTCAGCAAGGAAGCATGGGGGTGGCAGCATCATGTTGTGGGGGTGCTTTGCTGCAGGAGGGACTGGTGCAATTCACAAGCAAGGTAGATGGCATCATGAGGAGGGGAAATGATGTGGATGTATTGAAGCAACATCTCAAGACATCAGTCAGGAAGTTAAAGCTTGGTTGCAAATGTGTCTTCCAAATGGACAATGACTCCAAGCATACTTCCAATGTTGTGGCAAAATGGCTTAAGGACAACAAAGTCAAGCTATTGGAGTGGCCATCACAAAGCCCTGACCTCAATCCCATAGAAAATGTGCGGGCAGAACTGAAAACGTGTGTGCGAGCAAGGAGGCCTACAATTAAAGTGGTGATCCTAACTGACCTAAGATTACCTAAATCTTAGTAAATATTAGATTACCTCAAATTTACTGGGATTAAATGTCAGGAATTGTGAAAAACTGAGTTCAAATATATTTGGCTACGGTGTATGTAAACTTCCGACTACAACTGTACATCACATAAGATTGAAATATAACAGAACCATTTGACATTGAAACACCGGATTTTCGTTTTTTTATTTTTTTATCATTTGGATATTTAATGCAATTATGAAAGATATTAATAACATTACAGCTATGAAGCCAGTTTCGTAATTTGACTGCAGGAAAGGGCTACAAGTACATATTGCAAGTGATCAATGCTGTTCGAGATTCTGCACAGATTAGTATAGCAACTGTGAAGATCTCCACAGACCTGTGACTTTTGCGTGCCATTTTGAACATGCACGCTTTCTATGATTACATAAGAACACAGTAACTGACATGTATTATTAATGTAAGCTAACCTCAAAATGTTGCCATGGATGTGTTAATCATTTTAATGTTGAATACATACTGTTACATTAGTATGTAAGATAGCCTTTACTTTAGTATATTTACTGTATTACTAAAATAACATTGAATTATGTTTGGTTGGCAACGAAACCAAATAACAACATTTAAAGGATATCTAATGCTTGGATAGTTTCATCGGAAGCCCTGGCTTAATCCTGTTCTTGAACGTTTACTTTTGGTTTAGCTGGAGACGTGAATCCAACATACAGTGCATTCAGAAAGTATTCAGACCCCTTCACTTTTTCCACATTTTGTTACGTTACAGCCTTATGCTAAAAGGGATTAAATAAAATCTACACACAATCATCAATCTACACACAATACCCCATAATGACAAAGCAAAAACAGGTTACATTTTTTGTGGCCAATATATTAAAAATGAAAAACAGAAATACCTTATGCTCATACAGTACCAGTCAAAAGGTTGGACACACCAACTCATTCCAGGGTTTTTCTTTATTTTTTCTATTTTAAACATTGTAGAATAACTTTGAAAGTTTCTTCAAGTGCAGTCGCAAAAACCATCAAGCTCAATGATGGAACTGGGTCTCATGAGGACCGTCACAGGAAAGGAAGACCCAGAGTTACCTCTGCTGCAGAGGAAAAGTTCATTAGAGTTAACTGCACCTCAGATTGCAGCCCAAATAAATGCTTCACAGACACATCTCAAGTAACAGACACATCTCAACATCAACTATTCAGAGGGATCAGGGCGTCATAGTCGAATTGCTTCAAAGATACCACGACTAAAGGACATCAATTAGAATAAGAGACTTGCTTGGGCCAAGAAACACGAGCAATGGACATTACACCGGTGGAAATCTGTCCTTTGGTCTGATGAGTCCAAATGTAAGATTTTTGGTTCCAACCTACATGTCTTTGTGAGACGCAGAGTAGGTGAACGGATTATCTCTGAGTGTGTGGTTCCCACTGTGAAGCATGGAGGAGGAGGTGTGATGATATGGAGGTGCTTTGCTGGCGACACTGTTGCGCCTTTTTCATCACACTGTCTGTGTGGGTGGACCATTTCAGATTATCAGTGATGTGTACGCCGAGGAAGGTTTTTCACCTTCTCCACTGCGGTCCAACCGATGTGGGTAGGGGTGTGCTCCCTCTGCTGTTTCCTGAAGTCCACGATCAGCTCCTTCATTTTGTTTACCTTATCAAAGCTAAGCAGGGCTTGATAAAAACCCTGGATGGGAAACCAAATGAATAGCTACAGATATATTAACTCTCTAGTAGGAGGTGCTGCTCTATAGATTGTTTTGGGTTAGTTTAACGCTGAAGATCTGACTTTGTTTCAAATATCAACATATTTTATACAAAGTTTTGTCAATTGGTTGCAATGATGACATACTCCTGTGGTTAAAATTCCACCCTCAAAACATCAATATACGTTGATAACCTTTTGTTAATTCCAATGTATTTTCCAAGTAGATTGCAAGTCACAATATGTTGACAAAATACAATGAAATTATTTTGATTCAACCAGTTTGTGCCTAGTGGGGTATATATACCGTGCCTTCAGAAAGTATTCACACCTCTGGACTTTTTCCACTTTTTGTTGTGTTTGAATTTAAAATGGATTCCATTGAGATTTTGTGTCACTGGCCTACACACAATAACCCATAATGTCAAAGTGGAAGACCCACGAGGCAGCGCACAATTTGCATTGCGTCGTCCGGGTTAGGGGAGGGTTTGGCTGGCAGGGATTTCCTTGTCCCATCGCGTTCTAGTGACTCCTTGCAGTGGGCCAGGAGCCTGCAAGCTGACATTGGTGGACAGCTGGCAGGTGTTTCATCCGACACATTGGTGCGGCTGGCTTCTTTGTTAAGCGAGCAGTGCAGCTTGGCTAGGTCGTGTTTTGGAGGACGCATGGCTCTCGACCTTCGCCTCTCCCGAGTCCATAGGGGATTGCTCTGCTAATTTTCTGTAAAGGGCAAATGTGGAAGTAATGAATTACAAATAGTCTCATTACTGTAATTGAGTAGCTTTTCTGAGTACTTGTATCTTCTTTTTTTTAAGTCAGTAATTTTATTTTACTTAAGCAAGTGTTGATTGTGGTATTGTACCTCGCTACCTCTTTAAAACCGTCTATTACAATTTTGTAGGCCATCCATACGGGAGTAGTCGAAATGTACAGAATTGTTACCTGGTGGGAAATGGGGGAGGGTCGTGCTTTTTCAATTTCAGTCAGGGGGAGGGTTTAGTATTTTGTATTTAGACCAGGGGAGGGTCATGTAATTTCTAATCATTTACATGTCAGTATTTGTCCGAATTTTGGAATTAAGTATTGAATTCGACTGTGTAACTTTGGTGTAAAACCCTGCTCTCTCTCTTTCATTCTCCGCACTGAGCCCGGCTGGGTGGGCATTTTAATCAGTCTCTCTTTGTGCTTGGCGTATCCAGAACGTGGCCTTGTAGAGTATCAGGCGAATCAAATAGTGCTTGTAATGAGGATGTAGGGAGCTAGCGCGCAACAGTAGAAATGCCACAATTCAAAACAACTGGGTTTTCGGAAATCTCTGATTTTCAACATCAGTGTGTTCAAGACAACTGGGAACTCTGCAAAAATGTGCTCCAACTGGGATTTTTTTTTTTTACGGTCATCCAACTCGGATTTCAAAGTCCGAAACTCAGGCATCTTTCTAAAGCTCTAACCTTCCCACCTGCAGATCAGGTCATGATTTTAGCTCATTTTTCCCAGTTGTCTTTGGAAAGCACCAGAAAAATCTGGTTTAATTTAAAGGTTTCTTTGCAGTCTCTGTCCGCTGAAGAGAGTCTTAGAAAAGTTCAATGGAATTGGGGAGGACAACAGTCCATGTGGATGGCTGAACTATCTGTATGCCTACGAGTTGTCCCTCCGAACAGTTATTGTGCTGATGTTGCTTCCAGAGGCAGTTTAGAACTCGGTAGTGAGTGTTGCAACAAAGGTCAGACGATTTTTAGCGCTACGAGCTTCGGCACTCGGCGGCCCCGTATATGCAATGAACAAAAATATAAACTCAACATGCAACAATCTCTAAGATTTTACTTAGTTACAGTTCATAGAAGGAAATCAGTCAATTGAAATAAATAAATTGGGCCCTAATCTATGGATTTCACATGAGTGGGGGAAAAAAGGTACGGGCGTGGATCAGAAAACCGGTCAGTATCTGGTGTGACCACCATCTGCATCATGCACCACGACACATCTCCTTCGCATAGAGTTGATCAGGCTGTTGATTGTGGCCTGTGGAATGTTGTCCCACTCCTCTTCAATGGCTTTGTGAAGTTGCTGGATATTGGCAGGAACTGGAACCTGCTGTCGCAGGAACGCTGATCCAGAGCATACTGAACATGCTCAATGGGTGACATGTCTGGGGAATATGCAGGCCATGGAAGAACTGGGACATTTTCAGCTTCCAGAAATTGTGTACAGATCCTTGGAACTTGAGGCCGTGCATTATCATGCTGAAACATGTGGTGATGGCGGCGGATGAATGGCATGACAATGGGCCCCAGGATCTCGCCACGTTATCTCTATGCATTCAAATCCCAATCGACAAAATGCGATTGTGTTCGTTGTCCGTAGCATATGTCTGCCCATACCATAACCCCACCGCCACCATGGGGCACTCTGTTCACAAAGTTGACATCAGCAAACCGCTCGGCACACGCTGTCTGCCATCTGCCCGGTACAGTTGAAACCGGGATTCATCTGTGAAGAGAACAATTCTCCAGCGTGCCAGACGCCATCGAAGGTGAACATTTGCCAATTGAAGTTGTTTACCATGCGGAACTGCAGTCAGGGCAAGACCCTGGTGAGGACAATGATTACCCAGATGAGCTTCCCTGAGACGGTTTCTGACAGTTTGTGCAGAAATTCTTCGGGTTGTGCAAACCCACAGTTTCATCAGCTGTCCGGGTGGCTGGTCTCAGGCAATCTCACAGGTGAAGAAGCCGGATGTGGAGGTCCTAAGCTAGTGTGGTTACACACGTGTCAGTGTGACCGGTTGGACGTACTCCAACATTGGCCATATCCGAAATTCTCTAAAACGAAGTTTGATGCAGCTTATGGTAGAGAAATTAACATTCAATTATCTGGCATCAGCTCTGGTGGACATTTCTGCAGTCAGCATGCCAACTGCACACTCCCTCAACTTGAGACATCTGTGGCATTGTGCTGTGTGACAAAAGTGCACATTTTAGAGTGGCATTTAATCATCCCCAGCACAAGATCATGCTGTTCAATCAGCTTCTTGATATGCCACACCTGTCAGGTGGATGGATTGTGTGTATGGAACGTTTCTGGGATATTTTATTACAGCTCGTGAAACATGGGACCAACACATGGTGCTTTTATATTTTTGTTCAGTTGACCACATGGACTATTTGCATCAACCCTTTTTCCACTAACTCTTTTTGACCCTATGCACACACACTGGACTCTATCCACACACTCACACATTCTTACACCGACACTCCAACACATACGCACAAACTCACTCACACAACGCGCACACACAGGCATACTGTCGCCACCCACACACTTACACAATTCCCCACTCATCACATTCACTGCTGCTACCATCTATTATCTCTACTGTTGCCTAGTCACATTAACCCTACCTATATGTACATATCTCACTCAATTTCCTCGTACCCCTGCACTTCAATTCTGGTACCCCATATAAATAGCCAAGCTATCATTGCTCATTGTGTATTTATTCCTTGTGTTACTGTTTTTTTGCTATTATTATTATTATTTGTATTGTTATTTTATATTTGTATTGTATTATACATTGTTGGGAAGAGGTGTAAATAAGCATTTCACTGGTAATCTACATCTGTTGTTTGCGAAGCATGTGACAAATTAGATTTTCTTTTTTAGGATTTTGTTTAGGTCTATCACAGTGCATTTTCTTGTATGTAAAGCAAATGTTTATAACAGACAATAAATAAATATATAACCTAAATAAGACCAGTTGGCTGGCCTACAATTGACATTGTAGTTGACAGCGTACTGATGTGTAGAGTGTATATAGTGTACAGATGATTCATTGAATCGCTCATCATCTGCGTTTTAAAATGTTCAATTGGGGACATTAAAGTTATCATAATCTTATCCAGGAGTCACAAAATGACCAAATACACCCAACCAATTTGAAGTCTAATTAGTAAAACTGTGAATTTCTAAATGAGAGAAATATTTAATTCATTCAGACATGGCCCAATTTCTCAAATTGAATTATTCAAATGCTGTCCAATACTGCCATTTGGTGGACAAGAAGTGGATAGTCCAGACACATGCCACTTTTTGGAATCAAATCAAATGTTCAAATGAGGTAAATTCACATGAAAATGAACAAAATAAACAAGAGACTATGTCCTTTCAGAAAATTATATTTTATTCATGCTTATTTTATCAGTGCAGACAAATGTGGTAATATGTACAAATTACATTAAAACATATTGGGTGAACAAACATGCATTTCTGAGCTGTCAGTCAGATTTGATGACCAAAACACTTTTTTTTGTGTGCTAATATTAACTTGAAAGTAAAAAAAAAAAAAAAAAATCCACGTTCACATGCTAGTCGGAACTAGGAAACTCTGACATTTCTGACTTGCTAACTGGTTAGAGTTCACAGGAGATGTGAACTGAGTAAAACCTCTCGCTTCGTCTCTTCCTCTCTGGTAAAAGAGGACATGGGGGGAGAGAGTGGAGGAAAAAGACGACTCCCTAAAACACGCCACTTCGATTCCGCTACGACCGGAAGAGACTTTTCGTAGCAGGTAGGAGACCGTTTCCTAATTGAATTATCCTAACCTCACGAAAAACTCACTTCCGGTCGTAGCTGTGTCGAAGTGGCGTGTTTATAGGGAATCTCGTAAAAAGAAACCCCCCACTCCCACTGATTCACAGCTGTCAGTTGGAGGAAAAAAACACTGTCAATCTTTGGGAGGAACCACTGTACAGTATTTTAACAACCAAGACGAAGAAAGAGCAAATCCTGGAAACATCAACGTCGTTTAGAAGCTTCTACGAGCCAGGCGAATCTCTTTGAAAAGGCGTGACGTGAAGAGCAGTGTCAGTTTGCTCTGTCACACATTAGAAATTGGGGTTGGCTAGCTAGTAGCTGGCTAACCAGCTAGCCAGCTAAATTTATATTGCTCAAAGGGATTGGCCTTCTCTTTTGCATTGGGGTCATTACACCGGAAAGAACATCTCAGGATTCAATTAAACCTCATTTTTATGTTTTGGGTCCCAAAGAAGGGTAAGAGCCCAGGGTCATAGCTTTTCATGTCGAGGGAACATGGCATGGGGTTATTTTGCTACTAAGCTAGCGCTAGCTAGGTAGCTACCAAGGCAAACACTTTCCCAATGACAATGTGTTTATGTTAGCTAGCTAGCTAGCCCAGGAAAGTAGCTAACTTTCTAGCTTGGAAAACGCGTTAACTATACAATAACTAAATTAACGTTATCCCCGCCCGGGTAGTTAACTAGCTACTGTAGCTAACGTTAGGAATGATCTAGCTAACGTCTCCATCTGTAACGGTAACTAACGTTAGCTTCCTCGGCGTTTTAATTATTGAGCTAGCTAGGTATCTTCGCTACAAGAGTTTAACCACACAGTCAGAACAATGAGTTATAAATATATATATATTTTAACGTTACCCATGCAAGGGGACATAGTTCACAATGATGGATACTTAGTAAGTTGAGCTAGCTAGCAATCCTAATTGTGTCATCGTGGAGGTTTATGGCCACCGTCTGACTTTATAACCGCCGAGTTAGTTAGCTAACGTTAGCTGATTCCTTATCTGGGCGTTTTCTTCTTGTAACTTGCCTGTGCTAACCATTAACGTTACGTGTCGCTGGTAACGTTAAACTTTTGTCAGAACACACACTAGCTAAATATTTGTAAGGTAACTTTGACAGCTCTAACGATAAAATATTAATTTATAGCAAACCATATCAAGATCTATGGGTAAAGCCTCCAAGCCCTGTGCTTAGCTGGAACTTTTACCTACGTGTAACCAGCTAACTTCAGCTATGTAATAATTTCCCCAAAACAATGTCAACTGTAGCTAGTCAATGTTTAAGAAAATAGATGGCTAGCATCTTCACTTGTCATTGTGCATTTAGGCCAAGTATCAATTGGCCTTTACAATGGTGGGGGGTACACAATAAACATGCCTCAAGGCGAGAGTTGAGCAGGGAATGCACTCTGGCCATGGCAGACTATTTTGTAGGAATGCACTGAGTGTGTTCCTCTGTGTGCACACAACATGCATGCGGGTGCTTGCAGGGAAGTTTGCACATCCCTCTCAATTCAGGGTTATTTGATTGAGTTTCAGCTACGTCTTGATAATATGCTATTCATTACATTGTACTATGTCCAAGGACTTAGTTCAATACTGAGATTCCCAGAAGCTTCATCATGGTGTGATCTTCAATTGATCTTGAAATTGTGATTTATTAATGTAAACAAGGCATCAGATCATCTAATTTCAGTCAAATATTAGTGTCTTCATGTAAGGTGATAGAGGTGGATCTGACAGCCCTATCATTCATGTTTTTCAGATTTTTTCCCCCCACACTGTGTTGCTCTAATTTGGCCCTGAACGTGTTGGTGGAGCTGCAGTTGCACAGAAGCCATGGGGACACCAGGTAGAAAGCGTGCCCCTATCAAGGACCGGTTTTCAGCTGAGGATGAAGCCCTTAGTAGCATTGCCCGGGAGGTAAGTTAACCATCCATTTCAGAGCCTCCCTGCTTTTAGTTAATTTATGTGATTCTTACTTAGCTTAAGATCTTTAACTGGTGTTATTAGCTGAGCTTCCCTCACATTGTAGGCCTATGTGTAGTGCAAAAGTGATTTAGTACTTAAGTCACATTGGATGTTGTTTGTGGTGACACTGAAGACATGTATTTCCCCAAATGCGGTCAAAGACAAGTTTGAATTTGATGATTTATAAAAGGATGCATGGCAAGCCGTCTTGGATGTATTACTTTAAATGTAGGCTTCTCAACCCATACCCAACAACACCAACTGAGGTGAATGCAGCAAACAGCCCCCTGAAGCATATCCTGACACATGTTCACACATAGCTCTGCTTAGTCTGAGATGTGCTTGTAATGTGGATATTCAGGTTCCTTCAAGTTGTCTCAGCTCTGGCGAGTGCAGACAGCTGGTTTGAAATGGTGTAGTAGGATTGATTTGAAGAGATTTAGGGAAAATGGAGGGCAGGGGCAAGGAAGGTGGGATGGCCTGTAATGACTTGTCCCAGGATTATTCCATGTTCCTCAACTACCCAGCTGTCATTCCTGGCCTTTTCGTAGAGGCTGTGCAACTGTTCTCAGCGTACATAGTAGGCCCATGCATTTGTTGTGTAATTGTTATTGTTCATTACTATTTTGAGAACGATTGTGCTGTATTTGCATAATTATGTGGCTAGATGAAACTATGCCACAGTGTGGGAAAAGCCTAAAGAATCAGCAGAGTAGATTTTTGAGTCCATGTGATTGACTGCCTTACTTAACTTACAGATGAACAGAACACAGGATCTCACATAGACTGGAAGTGAATGTTGTCTGAGCTCTTGTGAATTGCCTCATACTTGGGAACTTCTTGGTAGTGCCTCATACTTTGGCACAGAAAACAAGGTTACATTTTCCGTCTTTAACCATACAAGCCTGTTATATAGAATCATGAGTCATCTGACCCACCCAGCCAGGTCCTGTCCTGAATGAATCAGGGTTTCTTCGTGGAGAGAACTAGATGTGCACAGAACAGTGAGGCCAAGTGAGTGTGTGCAGTGGGTCCATAAGGCCAACCTCTCTCCGACCTGTCACACACCACCACTCCCCTCCAAACAAAGCACCAGAAAAAGTAATTGCATGAGGTCAGTCATCCTCTCTTAGGCTTTGAGTGCTTGCCTGGTCGGCCTGTGCTGGACACGGATCACTGTCCTGCTGAGAAGGACTGTGAATTTGAGCCTGTGCTATCACCACCCCATATTGGAGGCCACTTACATTGCTGGGCTGTCAGTCACTTAAAATATCAGCAGCTTGCTTGCAAAACCATCAGCCAAGTAGGAGGATTCACCACATGTACTGTAGGCCTATCAAGTTTTCCTCGTAAGGATCATAATGTTAGAGAGATGATCAGACAGTCACTTACTGTGCCATTGATTGTAAGTGAATGTGTGGGAGTTGAGTGAGTCATAGTTCATAGTCCGTATTACACAGTTTCAGTGCTATCCTGGGTAATGATAGCTGTAAGCCATGCAGAGGACTACTGAAGAGAATGGCACAGTGTCACACTGAGTAGAACAGGCTTGCACAGGGCGGGGTCGAGACCCAGGGTCTCCAGCTTAATGACGAGTTTGGAGGGTACTATGGTGTTAAATGCTGAGCTGTAGTCAATGAACAGCATTCTTACATAGGTATTCTTCTTGTCCAGATGGGATAGTGCAGTGTGATGGCGATTGCATCATCAGTGGACCTATTGGGGCGGTTAGAAAATTGGAGTGAATCTAGGGTATCGGGTAAGGTGGAGGTGATATGATCCTTGACTAGTCTCTCAAAGCACTTCATGATGACTGAAGTGAGTGCAACGGGGCAATAGTCATTTAGTTGAGTGCAACAGGGCGATGGCTAAGGTACCTCACATGACAAGTGGCCCCCTTCTCACCTGCTAATTGGGAAACTTTTGCAAATGTTTTGTTGACTGAGTGAGGGAAATGCTGTGAATTGCTGTGAATTAAGAGGACTTAATGTATACTAAACAAAAATATAAACGTGACATGTGAAGTGTTAGTCCCATGTTTCAATAGCTGAAATAAAGTATCCCAAAAATGGTTGATTTTGGTAAAGGAGAAAGGTTATTTCTCTAAAATGTTGTGCACACTAACTAAATCCCTGTTAGTGAGCATTTCTCCTTTGCCAAGATAATCCACCCACCTGAAAGGTGTGTCATATCAAGAATCTGTTTTAATTTCTTTTTTATTTGACCTTTTATTTAACTAGGCAAGTCAGTTAAAAACAAGCTCTTATTTTCAATGATGGCCTAGGAACAGTGGGTTAACTGTTTTTTTCAGGGGCAGAATGACAGATTTGTACCGTGTCAGCTCGGGGGTTTGAACTTGCAACCTTCCGGTTACTAGTCCAAAGCTCTAACCACTAGGCTAGCCTGCCGCCCTGGCAACCATGTGCGGAGGACAATAAAAGGCCACTCTCTGGCAACAGCTCTGGTGGACATTCCTGCAGCCCTCAACTTGAGACATCTGTGGCATTGTGTTGTGACAAAACTGCACATTTCGGTTACCATGTCCCCAGCACAAGGTGTACCTTGTGTAATCAAATTTTATTTATCACATTGGTTATTCGAGGTAACATGTACATGTAGGTAGAGTTAATAAAGTGACTATGCATAGACAATAAACAGAGTAGCAGCAGTGTAAAAGGATTTTTTTATATATATAAAAGGAGGGGGGGGGCGGAGTCTGACTATTCTTGGTGCCTTCCTCTGACAACGCCTGGTATAGAGGTCCTGAATGGCAGGAAGCTTGACCCCAGGGATGTACTAGGCCGTACGCACAACCTTCTGTAGTGCCTTGCGGTCGGAGGCCGAGCAGTGATGTAACCAGTCAGGATGCTCTCGATGGTGCAGTTGTAGGAACTTTTTGAGGATCTGAGGACCCATGCCAAATCTTTTCAGTCTCCTGAGGGGGAATAGGCTTTGTCTTGCCCTCTTCACGACTCTTGGTGTGCCTGGACCATGTTAGTTTGTTAGTGATGTGGGTTCCAAGGAACTTGAAGCTCTCAACCTGCTCCACTGCTGCCCGTCAATGAGAATGGGGGCGTGCTCGGTCCTCCTTTTCCTGTAGTCCACAATCATCTGCTTTGTCTTGATCACTTTTGAGGGAGAGGTTGTTGTCCTGGCACCACACGGCCAGGTCTCGGACCACCTCCCTATAGGCTGTCTCATCCTTGTCGGTGATCAGGCCTACCACTGTATCATCAGCAAACGTATTGATGGTGTTGGAGTCATGCCTGGCCATGCAGTCATGAGTGAACAGGGATTACAGGAGGGGGCTGAGCACACACCCCTGAGGGTCCCCCGTGTTGAGGATCAGCATGGTGGATGTGTTACCTACCCTTACCACCTGGGGGCACCCCGTCAGGAAGTCCAGGATCCAGTTGCAGAGGGAGGTGTTTAGTCCCAGAGTCCTTAGCTTAGTGATCAGCTTTGTGGGTACTATGGTGTTTGTCCCTCATTCAGGGACAGGTTGAAAATGTCAGTGAAGACACTTGCCACTTGGTCAGCGCATGCTCGGAGTATACGTCCTGGTAATCCGTCTGGCCTTGTGAACGTTGACCTGTTTTAATGATCTTTCTCGCATCGGCTACGGAGAGCGTGATCACATATTCGTCAGGAACAGTTGATGCTCTCATGCAAGTTTCAGTGATGCTTGCCTCGAAGTGAGCATAGAAGTAATTTAGCTCGTCTGGTAGGCTCGTGTCTCTGCTTCCCTTTGTAGTCTGTAATAGTTTGCAAGCCCTGCCACATCCGACAAGCGTCGGAGCCAGTGTAGTACGATTCAATCTTAGTCCTGTATTGATGCTTTGCCTATTTGATGGTTCGTCGGAGGTATAGCTTGATTTCTTATAAGCTTCCAGCTCCTTGAAAGCAGCAGCTCTACCCTTTTAGCTCAGTGCGGATGTTGCCTGTAATCCATGGCTTTTGGTTGGAGTATGTACGTACTGTAACTGTGGGGACGACATCATCGATGCACTTATTGAAGCCAGTGACTGATGTGGTGTACTCCTTAATGCCATTGGAAGAATCACGGAACATATTCCAGTCTGTGCTAGCAAAACAATCCTGCAGCTTTGTATCTGCTTCATCTGACCACTTATTTTATTGACACTGGTGCTTTCTGCTTTAGTTTTTGCTTGTAAGCAGGAATCGGGAGGATATAATTATGGTCAGATTTGCCAAATGGAGGCAGCGCCTGGAATGTGTCTCAGTGTGGAGTAAAGGTGGTCTAAGAGTTTTTTTTGTTTTTGTTTTTTCTCCTCTGGTTGCACATTTAACATCCTGGTAAAACTGATTTTAAGTTTCCCTGCATTAAAGTCCCTGGCCACTAGGAGCACTGCCTCTGGATTAGCACTATCCTGTTTGCTTATGGCTGTATACAGCTCATTGAGTGTGGTCTTAGTGCCAGCATCGGTTTGTGATGGTAAATAGACAGCTACGAAGAGTATAGATGGAAACTCTCTTGGTAATTAGTGTGGTCTACAACTTATTATGAGATACTCTACTTCAGGCGAGCAAAACCTCAAGACTTCCTTAGCTTTCGTGCACCAGCTGTTGTTTGCAAATATACATAGACTGTCACCCCTTGTCTTACCAGAGGTGGCTGTTCTATCCTGCCGAAAAGCGTAAAACCCTCTAACTGTATGTTAATTCATGTCGTCTTTCAGCCACGACTCGGTGAAAAACAAGATATTACAGTTTTTAATGTCCCGTTGGTAGGATATACATGCTCGTAGTTTGTCTATTTTATTATCTATTTTATTATCCAATCATTGTACGTTGACTAATAGGACCGACGGTAAACGCACATTTCGCACTCGCTGTCAGATCCTTATAAAGGCACCCAGACCTCCGTCCCCGATATCTAAGTCTCTTTCTCCTGCGAATGATGGTCATGAGGGCCTTGTCTGGAGTAAATCCTTTGCGTCCGATTCATTAAATAAAAAAATCTTCCAGTACTGGGTGAGTAATCTCTTTCCTTATATCTAGAAGCTCTTTTAGGTGGCAGAGACATTATGTACAAAATAAGATACAAATAACTCGGGGAAAAAAACACAATAGCACTATTGGTTAAGGGACCGTAAAACGGCAGCCTTCTCCTCTGGTGCCATTGATGCTGTTTAATCAGCTTCTTGAAATGCTTCTCCTGTCCGGTGGATGGATTATCTTGGCAAAGGAGAAATGCTCACTAACAGGGATGTAAACAAATAGGTGCACATAATTTGAAAGGGAACCATTTTTTTGGCTTATGGAATATTTCTGGGATATTTTATTTGAGCTCATAAAACATCGGACCCACACGTTACATGTTGTGTTTATATTTTTGTTCAGTGTTGATTTAAAAACAAAAACAGTTTCACATGCGCATGGTCCTTGCGATCTGGGGTTTTTGAGAGGTCCCTAACCCATTGAAGTTAAAATGGTTATGGGTAGGGTTTACGGATGTCCCAAGTAGAGGTCGACCGATTAATTAATTAATTCCATTAATGGAATGGCCAATTAATTAGGGCCGATTTCAAGTTTTCATAACACTCGGTATTTTTGGATGCCGATAAAATATATATATATATATATATATGTGTATATATTTTTTTTACACCTTTGTTTAACTAGGCAAGTCAGTTAAGAACACATACTTATTTTCAATGACGGCCTAGGAACGGTGGGTTAACTGCCTTGTTCAGGGGCAGAACGACAGATTTTTACCTTGTCAGCTCAGGGATTCAATCCTGCAAACGTATGGTTAACTAGTCCAACGCTCTAACCTCCTGCCTCACGAGGAACCTGCCTGTTAGGTGAATGCAGTAAGAAGCCACGGTAAGTTGCTACAAATCGTATAGAGAGAAATAGTCCTATAATTCCAATAATAACTACAACCTAAAACTTACCTGGGAATATTGAAGACTCATATTAAAAGGAACCACCAGCTTTCATATGTTCTCATGTTCTGAGCAAGGAACTTAAACGTTAGCTTTCTTACATGGCACATATTGCACTTTTACTTTCTTCTCCAACACTTTGTTTTTGCATTATTTAAACCAAATTGAACATGTTTCATTATTTATTTGAGGCTAAATAGATTTTATTGATGTATTATATTAAGTTAAAATAAGTGTTCATTCAGTTTTGTGGTAATTGTCATTATTACAAATAAATAAATAAAAGAATTGGCTGAATAATCAGTATTAGATTTTTTTTGGTCCTCCAATAATCGGTATTGGTGTTGAAAAATCATAATCGGTTGACCTCTAGTCCCAAGGATCCCTAGAATGTACAAGTAATGTGAATGTCAATGCATAATGCAGTTGGAAAGGCCAATAAAAAAAATGCATTATGGTAATGCATACTTTTTTGCATTCATTTTGGGGGATTTGTTTTTCTTCTGTAGGCTATTACAATTAAAAATAACATCTAAGCCCTTAAATAAAAAATGAAGTGCTTGAAAGTCCTTGAATTTGACTTGCCAATGTCTGTATGAACCCTGAATTGGATACTTTTTCAGCCCCAATGGAAAATGAAGGCCTCTGCTAATTAAAATTACCCATGCATCTTTCGCTTTGCTGTCTTACCCCGGAGAGTATTTGTTTTTCATTCAGGCCAGTAGCTTTTATTGGAACTGGCCCGGTGTACCACTAGAAAATGTAACTGAATGTCGAACCCTGTATGTAGTTCAGGATAATGGTAGGCAGGCCTATTTTTGCAACTATCTGCAAATACGTATTTCAAATTTCACATCCTCTTTTTTAGATTAGAAAGGTAGAACAAGTTTTCTGTTGTGCAAAACGCCTGATTGAAACTTGTTGGCTGTCAAACAATTTATCTACCTATGCTTGGGCTATTTTATGATTGGGTGTTATCACACGTAGCAGCATATAATTTAGCAACGTGTGTTGAAGGGGTCCGCCTAACATTCTGTCTGGTCTGATAAGGGGAGGGTTTTGAACGATTAGCCTAATGTTTGTTTCCATGGCAACTATAAACACTATAGTACTGAAGATAAACAACGTCAACTTTGACATAACATCCAGGGTGTGCCAACTTCATGGAGCAGTCTAGTGTGAGCAGAGGGTCTGATCTACCCCTTGACGCTTAGGGTTTTGGAGGTGTGTATGATTGTGCATTTGTGCGGCTGCTGCTCAGATTACTCCTCTGCAGTCCCATAATGTGGGTGCAGGGGGAGGGAATGCTGGGGCCAGGCCGGATGGGCATGGCTATAGATAGGACAGAGCGACACAGAGCTCAGGTCATACTGTCAGACAGCTCGACAGGTGCAGCGCAGAGGAGCCAGCCATCTCCTCTCCCTCTTTTCTCAGACACACACAGTGTTTTCCACTCGAGCCGGCTGTCGGCTAAACAGCCGATTAGACTCCTTTTAAGCCCGTTACTTTTTCCACCTAAATTAACGAGGCTACTTTTCAATTGGCTAGTCAGAAAGTCAGCCAAGCCCCCTCCCGCGAGAATGAACGATATGCATTTTCTAGCGATCTACCGGAGATTTCAGAGTTCCCAGGGTTGTTTTGAACGCGGCATCAAACGGCAACAGAAGGCAGGCTTCATCAGCACGTCACACACCACTTTGCAATGAGCTGGAGGCAGTTACGTACCCAATGCATACACCCTGACAAATTTGTCAAATGCCTGGTAAATTGTTGCCGGTCAAATATCCTACGTCACATTTTCTTAACACAAACCCTGGTGTATCTGTGTGTATAGGTCTTGACTTGTCTAAAGTCAGTACAGCCAATCTGCCAACTTCTGTCTGTGGCGTCCACACAGTTTGGGTTACACATTAATATGACCCCACTGTGGTAAGGTGAGACTCTCACGAACACGTACATGTCAGTTGTTGCTGTAGCCCACAGGCCTCACGACTCGTCTGAAGATTGAAAAAATGAATGGAAGTATATATGGAGACCTGTGACACAAATAAAGGTTTAAATACACTGCATTCGGAAAGTATTCAGACCCCTTTTTTCACATTTTGTTACATTACAGCCTTATTCTAAAATTGATTCTATTGTTTTTTTTCCTTATCAATCTACACACAATACCCCATAATGACAAAGCAAAAACATGTTTTTAGATTTTTTTTTGCAAATGTCATCACATTTACATAAGTATTCAGACCCTTTACTCAGTACTTTTTTGAAGCACCTTTGGCAGTGATTGGTCTCGATTCTTCTTGGGTATGACGCTACAAGCTTGGCACACCTGTATTTGGGATGTTTCTCCCATTCCTCTCAGCAGGTCCTCTTAATCTTTGTCAGGTTGGATGGGGAGTGTCGTTGCACAGCTATTTTCAGGTCTCTGTAGAAATGTTCGATTGGGTTCAAGTCCAGGCTCTGGCTGGGCATCTCAACGATATTCAGAGACTTGTCCCGAAGTGCTATGGAGCAGCTTTTCATCAAGAATCTCTCTAATTTGCTCCATTCGTTTTTGCCTCGTTCCTTACTAGTCTCCCAGTCCCTGTTGCTGAAAAACATCCCCACAACATGATCCTGCCACCACCATGCTTTACCAAAGGGATGGTGCCAGGTTTCTTCCAGACGTGACGCTTGGCATTCAGGCCAAAGAGTTTCATCTTGGTTTCATCAGACCAGAGAATCTAGGAATGGCTTTCGTCTGGCCACTCTACCATAAAGGCCTGATTGGTGGAGTTTTGCAGAGATGGTTGTCCTTCTGGAAGGTTCTCCCATCTCCACAGAGTAACTCTGGAGCTCATCGGGTTCTTGGTCACCTCCCTGACCAAGGCTCTTCTCCCCCGATTGCTCAGTTTGGCTGAGCGGCCAGCTCTAGGAAGAGTCTTGGTGGTTCCAAACTTCTTCCATTTAAGAATGATGGAGGCCACTGTGTTCTCGGATCTTTAATGCTGTATAATTTTGTTTGGTACCCTTCTCCAGATCTCCAGACATGCATGCACTGTCAACTGTGGGACCATTATATAGACGGGTGTGTGTGTCTTTCCAAATCATGTCCAATCATTTGAATTTACCGCAGGTGAACTCCAAATTCACAAACACTTCACATTTCCATATCATAAAACTCATGTAATTTACAGTGTCAATGTTTATGGTCACTGTTTCATGTACAGTATGGATGTAGCGTTTCACGGTATGCATCGGGCCCAGGTTCAAATGTTTAAGATATGAGTGCATCGGTTAGTGGGTCCACAAACCGATCAAATTACTTTTTCTACCTTCCCAAAAATGCCTAATATTTTGTGACAACTGCATCCTCTCCTTCAGTGTCGAACTAAGCATGTAATTATGTTGACAGTCATAGATCTACAAGTCATTTTGCATACCAAATAACCCCAGGCAATATCTGTAGCCAGCTTCAAAAGTTTGTAAAATGGCTTGCACATAATTAGGCTTTATTAGTTGAGTGACAACCGATTTTGTTGGTTAGGTCATTTAATATAAAATGTGCTGTTAAATGGCCTGCATACTCACCAGACATTGATGTTTAGGATGTTTGATGTCTGGGATGTTCTGGATCACCGTGTACAACAGTGTGTTCCAGTTCCTGCCAAAATCCAGCAACTTCGCACAGCCATTGAAGAGGAGTGGGACAACATTCCACAAGCCATAATCAACAGCCTGATCAACTCTTTTTTTACACCCCCTTTTTCTCCCCAATTTCATGGTATCCAATTGGTAGTTAGTCTTGTCTCATCGTTGCAACTCCCATACGGAGTCAGGAGAGGCGACGGTCGAAAACCGTGCACACAATCCAAACAAGCCACACTGCTTCTTGACGCAATGCCCACTTAACCCGGAATCCACAGTACTGTTAAAAAGTTTGGGGTCACTTAGAAATGTCCTTGTTTTTGAAAGAAAAGCACATTTGTCTATTAAAATAACATCAAATTGATCAGAAATACAGTGTAGACATTGTTAATGTTGTAAATGACTATTGTAGCTGGAAACGGCTGATTTTTAATGGAATATCTACAGAGGCCCATTATCAGCTCTAACCAGAAAAGAAAGAGTGGGAGGCTCCGGTGCACAACTGAGCAAGAGGACAAGTACATTGGAGTGTCCAGTTTGAGAGACAGACGCCTCACAAGTCCTCAACTGGCAGCTTCATTGAATAGTACCCTCAAAACACTCATCTCAACGTCAACAGAGAAGAGGCAACTCCGGGGATGCTGGCCTTCTAGGCATAGTTCCTTTGTCCAGTGTCTGTGTTCTTTTGCCCATCTTAATCTTTTCTTTTTATTGGCCAGTCTGAGATATGGCTTTTTCTTTGCAACTCTGCCTAGATGGCCAGCATGCCGGAGTCGCCTCTTCACTGTTGACGTTGAGACTGGTGTTTTGCGGGTACTATTTAATGAAGCAGTTAAGGGAGTAGTACACAGCCTTGTATGAGCTCTTCAGTTATTTGGCAATTTCTTGCATGGAATAGCCTTCATTTCTCAGAACAAGAATAGACTGACGAGTTTCAGAAGAACGTGCTTTGTTTCTGGCCATTTTGAGCCTGTTATCAAACTCCAGAAACTCAACTAGCCTAAAGAAGGACAGTTTTCTTTAATCAAAACACATTTTTCAGCCGATTATGCTAACATAATTTCAAAATGATTTTCTAATGATCATTGGCCTTTTTAAAATGATAAACTTGGATTAGCTAACACAACGTGCCATTGGAACACAAGAGTGATGGTTGCTGATAATGGGCCTCTGTACACCTATGTAGCTATTCCATAAAAAATCTGCTGTTTTCAAATCAAATCAAAATCAAATCAAATTTATTTATATAGCCCTTCGTACATCAGCTGATATCTCAAAGTGCTGTACAGAAACCCAGCCTAAAACCCCAAACAGCAAACAATGCAGGTGTAAAAGCACGGTGGCTAGGAAAAACTCCCTAGAAAGGCCAAAACCTAGGAAGAAACCTAGAGAGGAACCGGGCTATGTGGGGTGGCCAGTCCTCTTCTGGCTGTGCCGGGTAGAGATTATAACAGAACATGACCAAGATGTTCAAATGTTCATAAATGACCAGCATGGTCGAATAATAATAAGGCAGAACAGTTGAAACTGGAGCAGCAGCACAGTCAGGTGGACTGGGGACAGCAAGGAGCCTTCATGTCAGGTAGTCCTGGGGCACGGTCCTAGGGCTCAGGTCAGTTGAAACTGGAGCAGGAGCATGGCCAGGTGGACTGGGGACAGCAAGGAGTCCTCATGTCAGGTAGTCCTGGGACATGGTCCTAGGGCTCAGGTCCTCCGAGAGAGAGAAAGAAAGAGAGAAGGAGAGAATTAGAGAACGCACACTTAGATTCACACAGGACACCGAATAGGACAGGAGAAGTACTCCAGATATAACAAACTGACCCTAGCCCCCGACACATAAACTACTGCAGCATAAATACTGGAGGCTGAGACAGGAGGGGTCAGGAGACACTGTGGCCCCATCCGAGGACACCCCGGACAGGGCCAAACAGGAAGGATATAACCCCACCCACTTTGCCAAAGCACATCCCCCACACCACTAGAGGGATATCTTCAACCACCAACTTACCATCCTGAGACAAGGCCGAGTATAGCCCACAAAGATCTCCGCCACGGTACAACCCAAGGGGGGCAACCCAGACAGGCCGACCACAACAGTGAATCAACCCACCCAGGTGACGCACCCCCCCAGGGACGGCACGAGAGAGCCCCAGCAAGCCAGTGACTCAGCCCCGTAACAGGGTTAGAGGCAGAGAATCCCAGTGGAAAGAGGGGAACCGGCCAGGCAGAGACAGCAAGGGCGGTTCGTTGCTCCAGAGCCTTTCCGTTCACCTTCCCACTCCTGGGCCAGACTACACTCAATCATATGACCCACTGAAGAGATGAGTCTTCAGTAAAGACTTAAAGGTTGAGACCGAGTTTGCGTCTCTGACATGGGTAGGCAGACCGTTCCATAAAAATGGAGCTCTATAGGAGAAAGCCCTGCCTCCAGCTGTTTGCTTAGAAATTCTAGGGACAATTAGGAGGCCTGCGTCTTGTGACCGTAGCGTACGTGTAGGTATGTACGGCAGGACCAAATCAGAGAGGTAGGTAGGAGCAAGCCCATGTAATGCTTTGTAGGTTAGCAGTAAAACCTTGAAATCAGCCCTTGCTTTGACAGGAAGCCAGTGTAGAGAGGCTAGCACTGGAGTAATATGATCAAATTTTTTGGTTCTAGTCAGGATTCTAGCAGCCGTATTTAGCACTAACTGAAGTTTATTTAGTGCTTTATCCGGGTAGCCGGAAAATAGAGCATTGCAGTAGTCTAACCTAGAAGTGACAAAAGCATGGATTAATTTTTCTGCATCATTTTTGGACAGAAAGTTTCTGATTTTTGCAATGTTACGTAGATGGAAAAAAGCTGTCCTCGAAATGGTCTTGATATGTTCTTCAAAAGAGAGATCAGGGTCCAGAGTAACGCCGAGGTCCTTCACAGTTTTATTTGAGACGACTGTACAACCATTAAGATTAATTGTCAGATTCAACAGAAGATCTCTTTGTTTCTTGGGACCTAGAACAAGCATCTCTGTTTTGTCCGAGTTTAATAGTAGAAAGTTTGCAGCCATCCACTTCCTTATGTCTGAAACACATGCTTCTAGCGAGGGCAATTTTGGGGCTTCACCATGTTTCATTGAAATGTACAGCTGTGTGTCATCCGCATAGCAGTGAAAGTTTACATTATGTTTTCGAATAACATCCCCAAGAGGTAAAATCTATAGTGAAAACAATAGTGGTCCTAAAACAGAACCTTGAGGAACACCGAAATGTACAGTTGATTTGTCAGAGGACAAACCATTCACAGAGACAAACTGATATCTTTCCGACAGATAAGATCTAAACCAGGCCAGAACTTGTCCGTGTAGACCAATTTGGGTTTCCAATCTCTCCAAAAGAATGTGGTGATCGATGGTATCAAAAGCAGCACTAAGGTCTAGGAGCACGAGGACAGATGCAGAGCCTCGGTCCGATGCCATTAAAATGTCATTTACCACCTTCACAAGTGCCGTCTCAGTGCTATGATGGGGTCTAAAACCAGACTGAAGCATTTCGTATACATTGTTTGTCTTCAGGAAGGCAGTGAGTTGCTGCGCAACAGCCTTCTCTAAAATCTTTGAGAGGAATGGAAGATTCGATATAGGCCGATAGTTTTTATATTTTCTGGGTCAAGGTTTGGCTTTTTCAAGAGAGGCTTTATTACTGCCACTTTTAGTGAGTTTGGTACACATCCAGTGGATAGAGAGCCGTTTATTATGTTCAACATAGGAGGGCCAAGCACAGGAAGCAGCTCTTTCAGTAGTTTAGTTGGAATAGGGTCCAGTATACAGCTTGAAGGTTTAGAGGCCATGATTATTTTCATCATTGTGTCAAGAGATATAGTACTAAAACACTTGAGCGTCTCTCTTGATCCTAGGTCCTGGCAGAGTTGTGCAGACTCAGGACAACTGAGGTTTGGAGGAATACGCAGGTTTAAAGAGGAGTCCGTAATTTGCTTTCTAATAATCATAATCTTTTCCTCAAAGAAGTTCATGAATTTATCACTGCTAAAGTGAAAGTCATCCTCTCTTGGGGAATGCTGCTTTTTAGTTAGCTTTTCCACAGTATCAAAAAGGAATTTCGGATTGTTCTTATTTTCCTCAATTAAGTTAGAAAAATAGGACGATCGAGCAGCAGTAAGGGCTCTTCGGTACTGCACGGTACCGTCCTTCCAAGCTAGTCGGAAGACTTCCAGTTTGGTGTGGCGCCATTTCCGTTCCAATTTTCTGGAAGCTTGCTTCAGAGCTCGGGTATTTTCTGTGTACCAGGGAGCTAGTTTCTTATGAGACATTTTTTAGTTTTTAGGGGTGCAACTGCATCTAGGGTATTGCGCAAGGTTAAATTGAGATCCTCAGTTAGGTGGTTAACGGATTTTTGTCCTCTGGCGTCCTTGGGTAGGCAGAGGGAGTCTGAAGGGCATCAAGGAATCTTTGTGTTGTCTGTGAATTTATAGCACGACTTTTGATGTTCCTTGGTTGGGGTCTGAGCAGATTATTTGTTGCAATTGCAAACGTAATAAAATGGTGGTCCGATAGTCCAGGATTATGAGGAAAAACATTAAGATCCACAACATTTATTCCATGGGACAAAACTAGGTCCAGCGTATGACTGTGACAGTGAGTGGGTCCAGAGACATGTTGGACAAAACCCACTGAGTCGATGATGGCTCCAAAAGCCTTTTGGAGTGGGTCTGTGGACTTTTCCATGTGAATATTAAAGTCACCAAAGATTAGAATATTATCTGCAATGACTACAAGGTCTGATAGGAATTCAGCTACAATAGTCATTTACAACATTAACAATGTCTACACTGTATTTCAATTTGATGTTATTTTAATAGACAAATGTGCTTTTCTTTCAAAAACAAGGAAATTTCTAAGTGACCCCAAACTTTTGAATGGTACTATGTGTATTATTTGCTCTAGATTGTAGGAAATGGCAGTTACAGGTGTTAAACTTCGAGTCACATTGGCAATTGAACAAGGTTTCAAATTATGCCCACCTGACTCAGATTTCGGTTTATAACGGGGATTTTTGGATTGCATAAACATAAACAGTAATTGTGTGACGGTGGGGATGCAGAGTTGTTCCAAACAACAAAAACTACACATGTGGTTGCTTTAGTTCCTCAATGGCACAGCTAGGAGAGCAAAAAAGGAAATTTGGCGCCTCGCTCAAACCTTGTCATTTTTTTTGTCTTGCCTACACCACATTTTACAGGAATATTCTTGTTACTGAATGTATCTGGAGAATTTTCAGATTTTGTTAACAAATGTGGTGAAAAGTACAGTAAATGTAAAATGCACATAAAACACTGTCTGGATTGTCTTGTCAGGTGAACTGTTGTGTACTCAACTTTTGGTGTAAAAAAAATCCCATCTCCAAACTGTTTCAATTGCTACAATGCTTATTAAGAATATGCTTTTTGTATTTCTGCTGTTAGAAACAATTCAATTTAGGCCTATATAGGACAATTCCAATGAGTGAATAGGGTTATTAATAAGACATCTGTGGGTCAATTGCTAAACAAGTATTTTTGGGGGGAATAAATTACATACTGCTATTCACAAAGTGTTGCAAACACTTGTTAATTATTTCAGTAAATTAACTGATGTCGTGCTAGCTCTTTTATTAACACGTATGGACCAATAACTTGGAATCAAGGCATTAGAATGTACCAAAAGGCCACCAAAATAGAATTTGTTCTTCAAAAATGTCTTAACCCGAGGGGAGCCTGTCTGGCTACTTTTCCTATTTGGCTGGCAACTCCATGTGCTTGTGGAAAACGGTACACACACACTAGTCTATTAGCCTCACTAATCCATTTTAACAGTGCAAAAATACACCCTAATTTTTACTTTGAATCCCACCATTTTGTTTTCTTAGAGGAAGGTCCAATTAGAATCTGACAGTTTAAGCCAAAGCATTGAAACCATTTTAGTTGGCTTGCGGTGCTCATAGTCACATAAACCTCAATGTGATGGTTGTGCCACTCTGCTCGCAAAGCTGTCATAGACAGCAGCTGTTTAGAAAAAGACAGACCATCCGCATGATTAGTCAATAGAAAATATCGAGAGGCTTATGACCAAAGGGTGAGTTCACCGACCCTAATCGAGAGTGGAAATCTCCAGAGATGGCTGAAGACTTCTGACAGATGCACTGTGGGTGAACCGCTCGGCTGAAACATGAGAGGCAGAAGAGACATTTGATTAAGGAAAACGTCCCACATGGCATTGCATGTTTGCACAACAAAGGCATGTTTTTTTCCCCCCCAATGCTATTTTTTCCCCACTCAACAGGAATAGACCTACTGGTGGCCCATTCTAGCACCACAGATAAGCACTGGCTGGAATGTTGACTGTTTGTTTGCAAGGAGATACTCTGTAGCCTACACCATACCATTGATGCAGCATATTTTTGTTGAAGATAAGTGTTTTTCTGCTATGGTGTTTGTAGATGGTGGTGGTGTTGTCATAGCAGAGTAGTCAGCTGGTGTGTGTCTCTCTCACACTCACTCACTCTCACTCACACACATATTATGGGCCTCCTTGGGGGGTGGCGGGAGCATGGTCTACTTAAATTAGCCACTGCTGCTGAGGCGCTTTGCAAAATTAACCCCGTTCCCCCTCTACCTCTGGGGTAAATGAAGTGAAATTGGGATATGCCTTCACCCCACCAGAGTAGACTACCTATGTCATCTTTGAAATCCATTGCTGTGCTTGTAGAGTTACATGCATCTGCCTTCCTGCATGCATGTTGATTGAAAAAATATTGGCTGCCATTGAATGATTGCATATTTAGCGACTGGTGAACCAACACCACATCTAACTTTGTTTAAAAGCCTTAAGGCCTAGTTTATCCTCCCAAATTTTTCTTTGTCACTGTGTTTGTCCACTGTCGTTTCCCCTTTTTGAGGTCCTTAAATTAGCCTCTCTAAACTGATGGTTAGCACATGTTGTTGGGGATGAGGCATCCCAAGCACTCTACTAAGGACAGTATTATAGAGCTGTGACTCATGTGGAAACTGGTCAACCACTGCATGTGGTACAGTAGCTCTCTGTCACAGGTCTCTCGGGATAATTTATATTTGGTCTCCACAATTTTGTTCTGTTGATTTGTTTGGAGTTGGTCTCCATTGTGTTGCAGATTAGTACACACTTCTATAGCCTGCAGCAGAGTGAGATGCAGATTGTATGCTGTTGTGTAGCCTAACGTGCAAGGGCGCGTTGTAATGCCAACCACCGCTTTTAGCGTGATCCTATCCTAACATGGCATTGCCTTATCATAAACGAGCTCATTGAGGGGGATTGGTGTTCCTATGTTTCATGAACTGAAATAAAAGATTCCAGAAATGTTCCAAATGTACAAAAAGCTTATTTCTCTACAAATGTTGTGCGCACATGTGTTTACATCCCTGTTAGTGAGCATTTCTCATTTGCCAAGATAATCCATCCACCTAAACGGTGTGGTATATCAAGAAGCTGTTTAAACAGCACGGTCATTACACAGGTGCAGCTTGTGCTGGGGACAATAAAAGGCCACTCTAAAATGTGCAGTTTTGTCACACGACACAATGCCACAGATGTCTCAAGTTTTGGAGGGAGCATGCAATAGGCATGCTGACTGCAGAATGTCCACCAGAGCTGTTGCCAGAGGGTTGAATGTTAATTTCTCTACCATATGTCTTTTTAGAGAATTTGGCAGTACGTTCAACCGGCCTCACAACCGCAGACCACGTTTAAGGGATCGTGTGGGTGAGCAGTTTGCTGATGTCAATGTTGTGAATAGAGTGCCCCATGGTGGCGGTGGGATTATTCTATGGTCTGCATACTCCCCAGACATGTCACCCATGTTTGAGATGCTCTGGATCGACATGTTCGACCGCGTGTTTCAGTTCCCACCAACATCCAGCAAGTTCACACAGCCATTGAGGAGTGGGACAACATTCCATAGGCCACAATCAACAGCCTGATCTACTCCGTGCGGAGGAGAAGTTTTGCGCTGCATGAGGCAAATGGTGGTCACACCAGACACTGACTGGTTTTCTGATCCACGCTCATACCTTTTTTATTAAGGTATCAGTGACCAACAGATGCATATCTGTATTCCCAGTCATGTGAAATCCATAGATTAGGGCCTAATGAGTTTATTTCAATTGACTGAGAGCCTTATATGAACTGAATCTCAGTCAAATCTTATATTGTTGCATGTTGAGTTTATATTTTTGTTCAGTGTACTGTGTATACAGGGCTCCAGACTGCAACAAATTATTGAGTCGCATTTTGCGACCATGCCTATTTTGCTTTGGCCCCCTGCTGTGATGGGCGAACCACTATCTGTCTCCCCTTACGTGCTCCCCGAAAAATGCTTTGTTTGTTTTAACATTTAAAAATGCAATTATGGGGGGGCTTTAGAGACTACTGTTGTCCCCGTTGAAGAGCTTTTATTGCATCTCTCAATATTGAGCTAGTAGCTCACTGTTTTATAACCGAGATATCTGATATGGCTTTTGAGATATGGAGCTTGCGAAATGCACATCGGCCATTGCGAGTGCATATGTAGTTTTTTAGGACTTCACATTTACTATTAGATTAATACATGGCTACTAGCAGTGGGTATTATATTTAGAGTTAGAGATCATCAACCAAATGTGTTATAATTTTCCACTTGCTCAGGTGGTGAACTGGCCCTGAATGAATGAATGAATGAATGAATCAAATTTATAAGGCCCCTTTTACATCAACAGATGTGCTATACAGAAACCCAGCCTAAAACTGGGTTTCCAACAGCAAGCAATGCAGGTTGAGAGAGGGGGGTTCGAGAGAGGGGGGGTTGAGAGCCACAGCACAGTAGACTATATGATTACAGACATTGACCATTTATCTCAGCTCATTCACAGTCAAGTCACTAACACCTCTGATCACGGCAAAATTACCTTGTTCCTCAAAAGAACAGACATGGAAACAACCATACATTCACAGCCAAGGAAGCTATACAAATTCAGAAATTCATACAGATTGTCCCAAAACAGCACAGAAGAATACCAGAAATCAACCAGAATCCAAACACTCTAAGATAACATTCTGTATACCACATCCACTCACAGTAAAGAAGTTATCAATCTAGCAGTAAAAAAACATCAGTATATTCAGGCAAACTGCAAATGAAGCACAACTGAAATTGATTAAAAAAAAAAAAATACAAGACCACAGACAAGATGGCGCCGACGAACATGGCTAATGTTTTACATTCTCCCAACCAGTTGTGCTATTTTGTTAATGCCTTTTGTGTAACTTATTGTGTACGAAATGTTGCTGTTACCGTCTATGACCGAAAATAACTTCTGGACATTAGAACAGCGATTACTCACCGCTGACTGGAATAACCTTTTTCCTTTAACGAGTCCGACGAGAAGGATATCCTGCTTTCACTGGAACAGGCCCAGACCCCCCGCCTTTTGTGTGAAGGAAAGACACAGGGAAAGGGCCACAGATCGGGCAGCCTTCTGAGAATCCGTAGGCAAGCGAGTAAACGCCCAACGTCATCCATTCTTCTTGCTAACGTGCAATCATTGGAAAATAAAATTGATGACCTACAATTAAGATGATCCTACCAACGGGACAATAAAAACAGTAACATCTTATGTTTCACCAAGACGTGGCTGAACGACGATACGGACAATATAGAGCTAGCGGGATTTTCCATGCACCTGCAGAACAGAGACGCTACCTCTGGTAAGACAAGGAATGGAGATGTCTATTTGTCAATAACAGCTGGTGCGCGATATTTAATATTAAAGAAGTCCCGAGGTATTGCTCGCATGAGGTAGAGTACCTTATGATAAGCTGTAGACCACACTATCTACCAAGAGTTCTTATCTATATTATTCGTAGCCGTCTATTTACCACCACAGGACGAAGCTGGCACTAAGACCGCTCGCAACCAACTCTATAAGGCCATAAGCAAAGAAGAAAATGCTCACCTAAAAGCGGCGTTCCTAGTGGCCAGGGACTTTAATGCAGGCAAACTTCAATCAGTTTAAAAAATTTACATTTACATTTACATTTAAGTCATTTAGCAGACGCTCTTATCCAGAGCGACTTACAAATTGGTGCATACACCTTATGACAACCAGTGGAACAGCCACTTGCATCTAAATCTTGTTGGGGGGGAGAAGGGGGGTGAGAAGGATTACTTACCCTTACTTACCCTATCCTAGGTATTCCTTGAAGAGGTGGGGTTTCAGGTGTCTCCGGAAGGTGGTGATTGACTCCGCTGTCCTGGCGTCGTGAGGGAGTTTGTTCCACCATTGGGGGCCAGAGCAGCGAACAGTTTTGACTGGGCTGAGCGGGAACTGTACTTCCTCAGTGGTAGGGAGGCGAGCAGGCCAGAGGTGGATGAACGCAGTGCCCTTGTTTGGGTGTAGGGCCTGATCAAAGCCTGGAGGTACTGAGGTGCCGTTCCCCTCACAGCTCCGTGGCGAGCACCATGGTCTTGTAGCGGATGCGAGCTTCAACTGGAAGCCAGTGGAGAGAGCGGAGGAGCGGGGTGACGTGAGAGAACTTGGGAAGGTTGAACACCAGACGGGCTGCGGCGTTCTGGATGAGTTGTAGGGGTTTAATGGCACAGGCAGGGAGCCCGGCCAACAGCGAGTTGCAGTAATCAAGACGGGAGATGACAAGTGCCTGGATTAGGACCTGCGCCGCTTCCTGTGTGAGGCAGGGTCGTACTCTGCGGATGTTGTAGAGCATGAACCTACAGGAACGGGACACCGCCTTGATGTTAGTTGAGAACGTCAGGGTGTTGTCCAGGATCACGCCAAGGTTCTTAGCGCTCTGGGAGGAGGACACAATGGAGTTGTCAACCGTGATGGCGAGATCATGGAACGGGCAGTCCTTCCCGGGAGGAAGAGGAGCTCCGTCTTGCTGAGGTTCAGCTTGAGGTGGTGATCCGTCATCCACACTGATATGTCTGCCAGACATGCAGAGATGCGATTCGCCACCTGGTCATCAGAAGGGGGAAAGGAGAAGATTAATTGTGTGTCGTCTGCATAGCAATGATAGGAGAGACCATGTGAGGTTATGACAGAGCCAAGTGACTTGGTGTATAGCGAGAATAAGAGAGGGCCTAGAACAGAGCCCTGGGGGACACCAGTGGTGAGAGCGCGTGGTGAGGAGACAGATTCTCGCCACGCCACCTGGTAGGAGCGACCTGTCAGGTAGGACATAAGCAAAGAGATGCCCAACTCGGAGAGGGTGGAGAGGAGGATCTGATGGTTCACAGTATCGAAGGCAGCCGATAGGTCTAGAAGGATGAGAGCAGAGGAGAGAGAGTTAGCTTTAGCAGTGCGGAGCGCCTCCGTGATACAGAGAAGAGCAGTCTCAGTTGAATGACTAGTCTTGAAACCTGACTGATTTGGATCAAGAAGGTCATTCTGAGAGAGATAGCGGTAGAGCTGGCCAAGGACGGCACGCTCAAGAGTTTTGGAGAGAAAAGAGAGAAGGGATACTGGTCTGTAGTTGTTGACATCGGAGGGATCGAGTGTAGGTTTTTTCAGAAGGGTGCAACTCTCGCTCTCTTGAAGACGGGAGGGACGTAGCCAGCGGTCAGGGATGAGTTGATGAGCGAGGTGAGGTAAGGGAGAAGGTCTCCGGAAATGGTCTGGAGAAGAGAGGAGGGGATAGGGTCAAGCGGGCAGGTTGTTGGGCGGCCGGCCGTCACAAGAAGATTTCATCTGGAGAGAGAGGGGAGAAAGAGGTCAGAGCATAGGGTAGGGAGTGTGAGCAGAACCAGCGGTGTCGTTTGACTTAGCAAACGAGGATCGGATGTCATCGACCTTCTTTTCAAAATGGTTGACGAAGTCATCTGCAGAGAGGGAGGAGGGAGGGGGAGGATTCAGGAGGGAGAGAAGGTGGCAAAGAGCTTCCAGGCGGATGCTTGGAATTTAGAATGGTAGAAAGTGGCTTTAGCAGCAGAGACAGAGGAGGAAAATGTAGAGAGGAGGGAGTGAAAGGATGCCAGGTCCGCAGGGGAGGCGAGTTTTCCTCCATTTCCGCTCGGCTGCCCGAGCCCTGTTCTGTGAGCTCGCAATGAGTCGTCGAGCCACGGAGCGGGAGGGGAGGACCGAGCCGGCCTGGAGGATAGGGGACATAGGGAGTCAAAGGATGCAGTAAGGGAGGAGAGGAGGGTTGAGGAGGCAGAATCAGGAGATAGGTTGGAGAAAGTTTGAGCAGAGGGAAGAGAAGATAGGATGGAAGAGGAGAGAGTAGCGGGGGAGAGAGAGCGAAGGTTGGGACGGCGCGATACCATCCGAGTAGGGGCAGTGTGGGAAGTGTTGGATGAGAGCGAGAGGGAAAAGGATACAAGGTAGTGGTCGGAGACTTGGAGGAGTTGCAATGAGGTTAGTGGAAGAACAGCATCTAGTAAAGATGAGGTCAAGCGTATTGCCTGCCTTGTGAGTAGGGGGAAGGTGAGAGGGTGAGGTCAAAGAGGAGAGGAGTGGAAAGAAGGAGGCAGAGAGGAATGAGTCAAAGGTAGACGTGGGGAGGTTAAAGTCGCCCAGAACTGTGAGAGGTGAGCCGTCCTCAGGAAAGGAGCTTATCAAGGCATCAAGCTCATTGATGAACTCTCCAAGGGAACCTGGAGGGCGATAAATGATAAGCATGTCACGTTTAACCAGAGAAAAAAATCCTAGACCACTTTTACCCCACACACAGAGATGCATACAAAGCTCTCCCCTCGCCCTCCATTTGTTAAATCTGACCATAATTCTATCCTCCTGATTCCTGCTTTACAAGCAAAAACTAAAGCAGGACGTACCAGTGCATCGCTCAATACGGAAGTGGTCAGATTGCGCGGATGCTACATTACAGGACTGTTTTGCTAGCACAGACTGGAATATGTTCCGGGATTCATCCAATGGCATTGAAGAGTACACCACCTCAGTTATCGGCTTCATCAATAAGTGCATTGATGACGTCGTCCCCACAGTGACTGTATATATCCCAACCAGAAGCCATGGATTACAGGCAACATCTGCATCGAGCTAAAGGCTAGAGCTGCTGCTTTCAAGAAGCGGGAGACTAAACCGGACGCTTATAGGAAACCCCCTATGCCCTCAGACGAACCATCAAACAAGCAAAGCGTCAATACGGAATTAAGATTGAATCCTACTATACCGGCTTTGACGCTCGTCTGATGTGGCAAGGCTTGAAAACTACAGACTACAAATGGGAACCCAGACACGAGCTGCCCAATGACGCGAGCCTACCAGATGCGCTAAATGCATGCACGAGAGCACCAGCTGTTTTGGATGACTGTGTGATAATGCAGATGTGTAGCCGATGTGAACAAAACCTTTAAACAGGTCAACATTCACAAAGCCGCCAGATGGATTACCAGAACGTGTACTCCGAGCATGCTCAACTGCTCGGCATCTGACCGTAAGGCGCTACAGAGGGTAGTGTGTACAGCCCAGTACATCACTGGGGCTGAGTTTCCTGCCATCCAGGATCTATATAGTAGGCGGTGTCAGAGGAAAGCCCATAAAATCGCCAAATACTCCAGTCATCCAAGTTAGACTGTTTTCTCTGCTACCCGAAGCCATAAGACTGCTGAACAATTAATAAAATCGCCACTGGACAATTTACATTGACCCCCCCCCCCTCTGCCTTTTGTACACTGCTGCCCACTTGCTGTTTATTATCTATGCATAGTCACTTCACCCCACCTACATGTAATACTTACCTCAACTAACCTGTACCCCTGCACGCTGATTCTGTACCGGTGCTCGCTGTATCTAGCCTCGTTATTGTTATTCTTGTTGTTACTTTTTTTATTACTTTTTATTTTAGTCTACTTGGTAAATATTTTCTTCACCAACAGTGCAGTTCGAGAATATTTAAGGGCTTGTAAGTAAGCATTTCACGGGAAAGTCTACACTTGTTGTATTCGGCGCATGTGACAACGTTTGATTTGAGAAGACAACTGGTTTGATGCAGATTCGTAAAATTATGAGGAATTAACATAGAACACTATCAAACCAAAAGCACAGAGACCCAAATAATGGTGAATTACGCCAAAAAGGCACAGTACAACAAGAAGCAACTGACACTAATTGAGGAGTCCATAAACACAAACAACTTCTGGCAAAATTGGAAAAAGTTCAATCAAAACTAGAGGAATTTGCAATTACAAAATGGTGGCATATAGACAACCCATTTTAAAACACTCTACAACACCGTTCAAATTGATGCAAAAGCAGAACAATGGCAAATTAGTTGAATGGATTAGAAAAAGCTATAAAGGACAATCAAAATCCATTTGACTCTCCAATTACTGACCAGGAACTCTAAGAAACTTCAGGCCCTCAAAAATTAAAAATAAACATGCTTACCTGATGGCATCCTAAATGACATGCTGAAATTCACGAGTGCAACATTTCAATTGGCTATATTAAAGCTGTTTAATTTGATCCTGATTGTAGGTTATTTCCCTGACATCTGGAATCAAGGACTCATAACCCCAATCTTTTAAGGACAGACAAATATGTCCCTAACAATTAGAGGCATTATGTGAATAGTAACCTGGTGAAGGTTTTCTGTAGTATTATAAATGTATGCGTTCTAAACTTTCCTAATAAGCACATCTTGAGTAAAAGCCAAATTGGATTTATACCCAAACATCGCATGACCAATCATTTTTACACCCTACACACCCTGATAGATAAACATGTCCACCAAAATAATACCAAAATGTACGCTTGCTTTATCGACTACCAAAAAGCATTTGATTTTATTTGGCATACAGGACTGTTCTACAAAGTAGTTTAAGGAGTAAATATTACATGATTAAATAAATGTATACGGTCAATACGTGCAGCATCAAAATTGGCAAGAAAATAACATTCTTTAACCAGGGTTGCAATCTGAGACTTGCACTATTCAAAATTTACATCAAGGAATTGGCTATTATTCTAGAAAAATCCTCAGCCACTGGTGTTAGTCTCCATAATTCAGAGGTTAAATGCCTGCGCTTTGCAGATGACCTGTACCTGCTGTCACTCATAGCACATGGCCTACAGCAGAGCCTGGACCTGCTAGAGCAGTACTTAAATCCTCAAAACACAAAAAATAATTTTCCAGAGAAGATCCAGATTTGAGGGATTTAGACAAGTTCTCAATTGGTATAATATTATATAGAGTACTGCACACACTACAATTATTTAGGTTTAAAAATAAGCTCAACTGGACAACTTAATAAGGAAGTGGATGAACTGAGAAAGTGCACAGGCGTTCTACGGCATTAAAAAAACATTCAAATTGAAATACCTATAAAAACATTGGCTGAAACTAATTGAATGTGTCATTGAACTAATTGCACTTTATGGCAGCAAGGTGTGGGGTCCAATTGCAAAACAAGATTTCACCCAATGGGACAAACACCCCATTGAAACCCTGCATGCAGAGTTCTGTAAGATTCTCCTACATGTCCAGAGGAAAACTACAAACAATGCATGCAGGGCAGAATTAGGCCAGTATCCACTAATAATAAATACTCAAAGAACAATTACGTTTTGAAAACATCTAAAATACAGTGAACCCTCATCATTACCAAGCCCTGCAATGCCAAGAGCTGTGCAAAGAAAAAAGCAGTGGTGTAAAGAACTAAAAATACTTTAAAGTAGTACTTAAGTAAAGTATTTTTTGGGGGGTATCTATACTTTTACTTCACTACATTCCAAAATACAATATTGTTATTTTTACTCCATACATTTTCCCTGACAACCCAAAGTACTCATTACATTTTGAATGCTTAGCAGAAAAGAACACGTGGTAATCCCGTCTGCCTATGGTCTGGCGGACTAAACGTAAATGCATCTTTTGTAAATAATGTCTGTGTTGGAGTGTGCCTCTGTAAATGTTAACTTCTTGCATCGAGCCATCCCGGATCCGAGATCGTGTATACAGCCTCAAGCTCATTACCATAACGCAACGTTAACTATTCATGAAAATCGCAAATGAAATGAAATAAATATGCTAGCTCTCAAGCTTAGCCTTTTGTTAACAACACTGTCATCTCAGATTTTCAAAAATATGCTTCTCAACCATAGCAAAACAAGCATTTGTGTAACAGTATTGATAGCTATTGATAGCTAGCGTTAGCATTTAGCGTTAGCATTCAGCAGGCAACATTTTCACAAAAACCAGAAAACCATTCAAATAAAATAATTTACCTTTGAAGAACTTTGGATGTTTTCAATGAGGAGACCCTCAGTTAGATAGCAAATGTTCAGTTTTTCCTGAAAGATTATTTGTGCAGGAGAAATCGGTCCGTTTTCTGCGTCATGTTTGGCTACCAAAAAACCCTGAAAATTCATTCATCAAAACGCCAAACTTTTTTCCAAATTAACACCATAATATCAACTGAAACATGGTAAACGTTGTTTAGAATCAATCCTCAAAGTGTTTTTCACATATCTCTTCAATGATATATCGTTCGTGGAAGTGTGCGTTCTCCTCTGAATCTCAATGGAAAATGCCTCCAGTTGAAGATTACGCACCAATTTAGACAAAGGACACCGGGCGGACCCCTGGCAAATGTAGTCTCTTATGGTCAATCTTCCAATGATATGCCTACAAATACGTCACAATGCTGCAGACACTTTGGGCAAACGGCAGAAAGCTTAGGCTCGTTCATGGTACATTCACAGCCATATAAGGAGACAATGGAAAACAGAGCCTCAATTTCTGCTCATTTCCTGTTTGAGGTTTCATCTTGGTTTCATCTTGGTTTCTGTAGCATGAGTTCTGTGGCACTCACAGATAATATCTTTGCAGTTTTGGAAACGTCAGTGTTTTCTTTCCAAAGCTGCCAATTATATGCATAGTCGAGCATCTATTCGTGACAAAATATTGCGCTTAAAACGGGCACGTTTTTTTATCCAATAATGAAATACTGCCCCTGGAGTCTCGAGGTTAAAAACAAGAAAATGGTGCCGTCTGCTTTGCTTAATATAAGACATTTGAAAGGATTAATACTTAAGCATTTTCTTTTGATATTTAAGTATGTTTAAAACCAAATACTTTTACTCAAGTAGTGTTTTGCTAGGTGACTTTTACCTGAGTAACTTTCTATTAAGGTATCTATACTTTTACTCAAGTATGACAATTGGGTACTTTTTCCACCACTGGAAAAGTCTCCTCGTCCAGCTGGTCCTGGGCTGAGTTCACAAACCGTGTTCTACTAACACACTGAAGCCTCAGTACCAGAACATCCAAACAGAGTAAACCAAATTACAGCCGAGTCAAAACTACATTACTTATTGGGAAACACAGCACAAAGTAAAATGCATTGCTATCTGGACCTAAATCAATAGTACACCATGGCAAGCTATTTGACTATGGTTAGTGATCAAAACCGAGAGAGAGGTCAGGGTTCCATAACCGCAGGCAGAATAGATGAAACTGGGGCAGCAGGTAGACTGGGGACAGCCAGGAGTCATCAGGCCAGGTAGTCCTGAGGCATGGTCCTAGGACTCAGATCCTCTGGGAGGGGAGAGAGAGAATTAGAGGGAGAACGCTTAAATTCCAACACAACACCAGATAAGACAGGAGAATTACACCAGATATATCCGACTGATCCTAGCCCCTCGGCACATAGTCTATTGCAGCATAGATACTGGAGGCTGAAAAGCGGTCCAGGGAACATTGTGGCCCCGTCCGTCAATACCCCCCTGACAGGGCCACCCAGGCAGGATATAACCCCATCCACTTTGCTAAAGCACAGCCTCCACACCACTAGAGGGATATCAACAGACCCATTTACTACCCTGAGACGAGGCCCACGAAGATCTCCACTGCACGAGCCCGAGAGGACACCAAACCGGGCAGGAAGATCACATTTGTGACTTAACACACTCAAGTGACTCACCACTCCTAGGGATGGCATGGAAGAGCACTAGTAAGCCAGTGACTCAGCCCCCGTAATAGGGTCAGAGGCAGAGCATCCCGATGTAGAGAGGGGAGCCGGCCAGACAGAGACAGCAAGGATGGTTCGTCCCTCCTATGCCTTGCCCGTTCACCTTCGCACCCCTTGGCCAGAAGAGATGAGTCGTCAGTAATGACTTAAATGTCGAGACCGAGTCTGTGTCTCTCACATGGATAGGCAGACCATTCCATAACAATCTAGCTCTATAGGAGAAAGCCCTGCCTTTTTAGCTGTTTGCTTAAAAATTCTAGGGACGATAAGGAGGCCTGCGTCTTGTGACCGTAGCGTACATGTAGGTATGTACGGCAGGACCAAATCGGAGAGATACAGTAGGTAGGCGTAAAGCCCATGTAATGCTTTGTAGGTTAGCAGTAAAACCTTAATCAGCCCTAACCTCAACAGGAAGCCGCTGGTGTAAGATTGCATTTTTTTGTTCTAGTCAAGATTCTAGCAGCCGTTTTTAGCAGTAACTGAAATGTATTTAGTGCTTTATCCAGGTAGCCAGAGTAGAGCATTGCAGTAGTCTCTATTAATAAACAAATTCTGGACCCTTATTTTTACAGTAATATATATCAACAGTAGCCTAATTGTCAATCCAAAATTCATGACAATCACTGGATTAGGTTGCATCAAAATATCTTGAATTGTGCATTCCAGCTTGAACATGTTAGAGGAAACATCTCAGTAGCTTATTGCACTTCTAAACAAAACACTTGGAATTACTTTAAGACATCGTAAGATGAATAGGGTTGGCGGGGTAATTGTACAATCGTGTAACTGATGATTATGGAGGAAGACCATCCTAAAAAATATAATCAAAGTCATGAACATTTAATTTGAGAAAGAAACCTGTTTTACTCAACTTAATTTTCAAGTTCCACAAACTTTACCCAAAAGCAGTGAAAGTAAGCCTGGTTCAGATCTTACTACCTACATTGACCAGAGGAGACGAAATTAGAAACTTTCAGAATTCTGTATTGTGAACAAAGGCGGGTAGAGTAATTAAAATCTGTACTTAAGTAAAAGTACTGTTGCTTAGATTGACATTTACTCAAGTCAGCGTAACCATCTTAAGAAACTACTTAAGTAAGAGTTTATAAAAAAGTATATGGTCAGAAAACTACTTATGTACCGGTTACACATTTTTTACATCTTTCTGGTAAATTGTGACAGAAAACAAAAAAATCAACTTAGTGCAATTGAGTTGACTTTAATTTATTGTTTAAGTATGCCAGTACCATCTTGCAGATGTCCTCCAGCACAGGTAGGCTGTGCAGTTTCAATTGCGGTCTTATTCAAAGTTGAACTAATCTTATCAATGTGCTCAATTTCATAAAAAGGTCAACGTTACTCAAGACATTGGAATCATTTCATAATTTCAATAGCATTCATTTAAATTAATTTCACTCATTTAAACTTTGAGCCAATGTTTTGATGACAAGCTATGTTGAATAGATTTCATTGGTCAAGACAACAAATCTATGTAACTAAAGTGATTTGGTCAAATGTAACAGATAAAAAAAGTAGTACTTTCAGACATTACTTGAGGACATGTACAGCCTGACTACAATATGTTATCTTGATACGTTAATAAATACATGCTGTGTTAATTTAGACATGTTTACCTGCCAATAGAGCTAACTGGCTAGCTATTACTGTTAGCTAACCATATACAGTTGAAGTCAGAAGTTTACATACACTTAGGTTGCAGTCATTAAAACTCGTTTTTCAACCACCCCACAAATTTAACAAACTATAGTTTTGGCAAGTCGGTTAGGACATCTACTTTGTGCATGACACAAGTCATTTTTCCAACAATTGTTTACAGACAGATTATTCACTGTATCACAATTCCAGGGGTCAGAAGTTTATATACACTACGTTGAATGTGCCTTTAAACAGCTTGGAAAATTCCAGAAAATGATGTCATGGCTTTAGAAGCTTCTGATAAATTAATTGACATACTTTTAGTCAATTGGAGGTGTACCTGTGGATGTATTTCAAGGCCTACCTTCAAACTCAGTGCCTTTTTGCTTGACATCATGGGAAAATAAATCACCCAGACCTCCACAAGTCTGTTTCATCCTTGGGAGCAATTTCCAAACACCTGAAGGTACCACATTCATCTGTATAAACAATAGTACGCACGTATAAACACCATGGGACCACGCAACTGTCATACCGCGCAGGAAGTAGACGCATTCTGTCTCCTGGAGATGAATGTACTTTGGTGCGAGAAGTGCAAATCAATCCCAGAACAACAGCAAAGGACCCTGTGAAGATGCTGGAGGAAACGGGTACAAAAGTATCTATATCCACAGTAAAACAAGTCCTATATCGACATAACCTGAAAGGCCGCTCAGCAAGGAAGAAGCCAGTGCTTCAAAACCGCCATAAAAAAAAAAACTACGGTTTGCAACTGCACACGGGGACGAAGGTTGTACTTTTTGGAGAAATGTCCTCTGGTCTGATGAAACAAAAATAGAACTGTTTGGTCATAATGACCATCGTTATGTTTGGAGGAAAAAGGGGGAGGCGTGCAAGCCGAAGGACACCATTCCAACCGTGAAGCATGAGGGTGGCAGCTTCATGTTGTGGGGGTGCTTTGCTGCAGGAGGGACTGGTGTACTTCACAAAATAGGTGGCATCATGAGGTAGGAAAATTATGTGGATATGTTGAAGCAACATCTGAAGACATCAGTCAGGAAGTTAAAGCTTGGTTGCAAATTGCTCTTCCAAATGGACAATGACCCCAAGCATACTTCCAAAGTTGTGGCAAAATGGCTTAAGGACAACAAAGTCGAGGTATTGGAGTGGCCATTACGAAGCCCTGACCTCAATCCTGTAGGAGGAGGCCTACCAACCTGACTCAGTTACACCAGCTCTGTCAGGAGGAATGGGCCAAAATTCACGCAACTTATTGTGGGAAGCCTGTGGAACGCTACCTGAAACGTTTGACCCAAGTAAATGATTTAAAAGGCAATGCTACCAAATACTAATTGAGTGTTTGTAAACTTCTGATGAAAGAAATGAAAGCTGAAATCAATCATTCTCCCTCCTCTTATTATGACATTTCACATTCTTAATATAAAGTGGTGATCCCAACTGACCTACGACAGGACATTTTTACTAGGATTAAATGTCAGGAATTGTGAAAAACTGAGTAAATGTATTTGCCTAAGGTGTATGTAAACTTCCGACTTCAACTGTAGCTACAAAGAATCGTTAGGTAGCTACCCGTGAATTGAGATCTACCTTGCATAATGTTCGATTTAGGTAATTTATAAATGATTATGATTCACATAAAGCTAGCTGATAGTTATGAAGTACAACTTTGCTTCGTGTATATCTTGGTTCGTCTCTATTGCCGTTCTGGCTGGCAGAAAGTTCAGTGAATGGGTAAGTCCATAGTAAGTCAATAGGGATAACCGGCTAGCTAGCCACGAAGAATTGGTAGCTAGCTACCCATTATAAATGCACATCTACCTTGCATACCATCTGCTCTTTCCATGAAATGGACTGACCATGTGAAAGATATGATCCCTTATTGGTGTCACTTGTTAAATCCACTTCAATCAGTGTAGATGAAGGGGAGGGGATTGGTAAAAGGAGTGTTAAGCCTTGAGACAATTGAGACATGGATTGTGTGTGCCCCTCGGTGGATGAATGGGAAAAACTAAAGATTTGAGTGCCTTTGAACAGCGTATTAATAGTAGTGGCACCTGTTTGTCAAGAACTGCATCACTGCTGGGTTTTTCATGCTCCACAGTTTCCCATGTGCATCGAGACTGGTCCACCACCCAACGGACATCCAGCCAACTTGACACAATTGTGGGAAGCATTGGAGTCAGGGTTTCAGTTAGGAAAATGTGGCGCCTGACATTTTAATTTACCAGACATTTGAGAAATTTACTGGACCATATGTTTTGGGTGTGTAACCTGATTAGGTTATCCTCCCACGGTGCTCAGAATTACAGAAGTCACATTTAGAATATGGTCATTCATATTAACAGAACATGCAAGTCGTAGATGCAATGACATGCGGTTCTTTTTCCCGAATTCTGATGTGCACTTCGAACATGTTAGAATAACTGTCCACATTTACTTTTTCACAAAATCACTAGCCTATGTCAATCTACTATAGTAGAAAAGTTTAGGCTACTTGTTCGATTGGTCAGCTTGTCGAGAAAGAAATAGCCCATTCTGGGACAGTTGTGGGACGATAGATCCCAAATTCATACAACCATTAGGCCTAGGCTACATTAAAAAAAGCTACTTTTTCATCACATAAGTGCAGAAATGCGTACAAGGCAGTAGGCTACGTGTGAATGTTTGTTCAGTAATGCAGTTAGCGGGAAAACACAGTTGCCAAAAGGGCAATGCACATCCAAGCAGCTTCATCTAATGGAAAATCATTTCGAAAGAGAGGAGATCTAATAGGCTACTTTGAGGCAAGGTAAGACATGCCTCATATGTATTAAAATGTTCAAGTTTCAAACAATTATGTCTGTTTTCAAAATGCATACTGCCTCTAGCTCAGTGAAAAGTGTTATGTGACGCGCTGATGAAGCCTGCCTTCCATTGTCGTTTGACGACGCATTCAAAACAACTTGGAAATCTTACTACTTAAGTGAGTTCAAGAAGACTGGGAAAAATAGTTTTTGAAAAGTAATCCAACTCGGAAACTGTGGTCTTTAATAGAGCTCCGACTTTCCGTCCTGAATATCACTGACATCCTGATTTGACCTCACATTTTTCATTTTCCAGCTGTCTTGAAAGCACCACAAGATGCTGCTGCTGCTGCAGCAGAGGGTAGTGCGTACTACAGATGGTCGTGCAATATCTGGCAAATTTTTCCCAAAAAACAGCCTGAAACTCTTTCTAAAGACTGTTGACATCTAGTGGAAGACCTAGGAACTGCAACTGGGCCCGATTTCGCCCTATTATAAAAGTGCCAGTCATTGAAATCAGTGTATGGATGAACACATTTTTGGGGGGGGGTGGTTTGTCCTCTGGGTTTTGCCTGCCATTTCAGTTCTGTTATACTCACAGAGATTATTTTAACAGTTTTAGAGAAGCGTTAGTGTTTCCTGTCCAAATCTACCAATTATATGCATATCCTAGCTTCTGGGCCTGAGTCGCAGGCAGTTTACTTTGGGCACGCTTTTCATCCGGACGTCAAAATACCACCCCCTATCCCAAAGAAGTTAACAGCTTCTACCCCCAAGCCATAAGCCTGCTGATCAAATGGCCACCGGACTATTTACATTGCCACCCCCCCATTTGTTTTGTGCACTGCTGCTACTCACTCTTTATTAGCTATGCATAGTCACTTCACCCCTACCTACATGTACAAATTACCTTTAACCTGTACCCCCGCACACTGACTCGGTACCGGTACCCCCTGTAAATAGCCTCATTATTGTTACTTTTTATAGTTTTTTACTTTAGTTTATTTGGTAAATATTTTCTTAACTCTTCTTGAACTGCACTGTTGGTTAAGGGCTTGTAAGTAAGCATTTCACAGTAAGGTCTACACTTGTATTCGGCGCATGTGACAAATAGTTTTATTTGAGTTTCTAGAATTGATTGTAGCTCAATAAGTCTACTTTAAGATGATTTGGACATGAAGCGTAAAAAATGCTAATATAAGGCATATTGACTTGCATTGGTTTTGTGCCACAATTTCTAAAAAGTTAGCCTTTGGAGACTGTGGCCAGGTAAACCAAAGCATGGATTGCTGTCTTGTCCATAAACTGCTTGCAGAATAAGAAAGGCAACCAATAGGCCATTTTGTAATTTGGGTGAACTATTCCTTTAAGCTTTTTCCTCCTAAACAGATATCCCAGTGTGTGGTGATTAGTGCTGTGTGGTGGGGTTGCTCTCTCCATAGTATTGGGTTCTTGCCTCCTTCACTCATGCTGCCAAACATACCCTAGTAAAACTGACTGTCCTAGAGATTCCTGACTTTGGCGATGTCATTTACAAAATAGCCTCCAACACTCTACTCAGCAAATTGGATGCCGTCTATCACAGTGCCATCCTTTTTGTCACCAAAGCCCCATATACTACCCACCACCGCGACCTGTATGCTCCCGTTGGCTGGTCCTCGCTGCATGTTCCTCACCAAACCCACTGGCTTTAGGTCATCTATAAGTCTTTGCTAGATAAAGCTCTGCCTTATCTCAGCTCACTGGTCACCATAGCAACACCCACCCGTAGCACACGCTTCAGCAGGTATATTTCACTGGTCATCTCCAAAGTCAACACCTTTTTGGTTGTATACACTGTATACAGATTTTTCTATTGTTATTGACTGTACGTTTGTTTATCCCATGTGTAACTCTGTGCTGTTTTTGTTGCACTGCTTTGCTTTAGCTTGGCCAGGTCACAGTTGTAAATGAGAACTTGTTCACAACTGGCCTACCTGGTGAAATAGAATTGTCCCTTGGGGATATTTTTGTACCTCTCACATAATTGGGTGTTTCCCCAGAGTAAGGGCCCCTGCCAGGAGGTCGTCGGCGCTAATGACTAGGCATGTAACGATTCACTGATACGCATTGGTTCAAATGTTTAACACCGTACTCAAACCGGACGTGCGTGTAAATTGATTTTGTCCCCCCACATCAAACGCGATCACGACACGCAGGTTGTAATATCAAAACACTCTGAACCAATTATATTAATTTCGGGATGGGTCAAAAAGCATGAAACATTTATGGAAATTTAGCTAGCTAGCTAGCTTGCAATTGCTAGCTAATTTGTCCTATTTAGCTAGCTTGTTGTTGCTAGCTAATTTGTCCTGGGAAATAAACGTGAAGTTATTTTACTTGAAATGCACAAGGTCCTCTACTCCGACAATTAATCCACACATAAAACGGTCAACTGAGTCGTTTCTAGTAGTCTCTCCTCCTTCCAGGTTTTTTCTTCTTTGGACTTTATATGGCGTTTGGCATCTTACTTTCATAGTATTACCACGACGACCGGCAGAACTCAGTTCATCTTTCAATCACCCACATGGGTATAACCAATGAGGAAATGGCACGTGGGTATTTGACTTGCACCGCTTTCAGCATCACAAATATAACCGACTTCTATTTGAGCACCTCGTTGGTGCTTATTTTGTGCACGAGCGGTGTGGTCAGCATGTTAAGATGTGAGCGCATCGGTCCGCGGGACCCCACACCGATCCAAGTGCATCGGTCAGAAAATATATAGCCTAGTGGTTAGAGCGTTGGACTAGTAACCGAAAGGTTGCAAGATTGAAAGATTGAATCCCTGAGCTGACTAGGTAAAAATCTGTCGTTCTGCCCCTGAACAAGGCAGTTAACCCACTTCCTAGGTCGTCATTGAAAATAAGAGTTTGTTATTAACTGACTTGCCTAGTTAAAGAAAGGTAAAATAAATTACAACTGCTGGTTCACAATTTTATTTTATTTTTTTCACTTTTTTTTTTTTGTTGTTGCTCATATTACTTTCTACCTTCAGAAAATGCCTAATCTTAAGTATGTAACCATTTTGACAGTCATTGATCAATAAGTCATTTTGTATGCCAAACAACCCAGGGAAGTCTTGCATCATTCCTGTGGGGGCAACATGTTTACTGCTGCCTTGTTTCGATTGTTCAGGTTCACCATAAGTAACAGTTTTGGTAGTTTTGCTTTACAATCATTGTATATGCTCATTTTTAGAAATACAGGGTTAAGTTGATAATTCCATAACGAGGATAACAATCACTTTTTCTACCAAGCACTTTGCGGGAGGAAAGTAGAAGTTCACTCTGTAAAAACTTCCAAATAGTCTAAACCGTTTGATTTTTGAGATGGGGGTGAAATCCAAAGTTGTGCTATATATTCATTGGCTATGTCATAGCAAAATGTAAAGATAAATATTGATACATTACTAGCTCAAACACTTTGAATCTGCAAAAATGACCAATTAATTAGTGGGTGATGGTGATTTCACATCAAAAGTGGGGGTACAAAAAGCTAACATGGGCCCCCTTATCTGATAGTGGGGTGGTGGATGCTCAATTGCCCAATTTCTCAGCTCAGGTGCCTACATACACCATAGAGAATTAGATGTACATAATTTGCACACACACCAACAAACAGAAGTCAGCTCAGACAGATCAGAGGCACACAGCAGATTTGAATGTGTTTATGTAACAAATGTTAGTGTGATTCACCGAATCGCATTGATCGGTTCCTCTTATCAAACGGAATTGTTTCAAACTAAAACGTATTGTTGCTGTATCATATCAGAGCCCATATACATATCAAATAGTCTTTAAAGGGGAAGATGCACATCCCTACTAATTCATTTTTTCATGTTTTGTCCCACAGGCGGAGGCCAGGTTGGCTGCAAAGAGAGTGGCCAGGGCGGAGGCGAGGGACATCCGAATGAGAGAACTCGAACGGCAACAGAAAGAGGTGTACACTCTGTCACACACACACATACACACACTTAGTGATACAGGTACAGTCAATGATTCAACACTGATTAATTCAAGAAAGAGATCCTGCCATTTCTCTTGTTGAACCAGAAGATGTTGGGGTATACGAGTGCTGCATGTTCACAGATCAAATCCAGATATCTGTATATAAACCATCTTTCACATGTACTTTTCTCTTTCCCTTGTATGTAAGTGATGAACCTTGTGTGACTGAGTCTAAATCATATAATAAGGTAGTTGTGTGTTCAACTCCATGGCACCTCCCCCCCCCTGTTCTGTCCAGCTCTCCTCTCGCCACTCCTCATCCAGCAGCAGGAAAAGCTGGGGCTCGATCCACCAATGGATGGTAATGTTAGGCCAGGGAGCATGGGCCTCTCTCTGTACTAACACAGCCTGCTCTGTTGTGTATGGGAGCTGCCCTCTATCCCCCTAAACGGTGCCCTCTGATGACAGAACCTTGCATCACATTATAAATGTTGTTCTGCAATGTATTTGCGTAGAAGACACCTTTATCTGTGGCTGTGCATTGAGAGTTGGCTATGGCCTCATTTGGGTCTTTTATGCTATGCAATGAGGCAGTTTGGGGCTAATGTTGATATGCATTTTGAATTAGGTACTTTGGTCCTGTTTTCTGTTCTCTAACCACTGTTGAGTGACCGTTTCTGAAATAGGCGAGTTCCTAGGACAGTTGCGGTGACCGTATTACCGCCACACCGGCAGTCACGAGTCATGAAGGCAGTCAAATTCCACGTGACAGCAATTAGGTTTCTCTAAGCTCTGATGCTGCTGATGGTCATTAGTAGCCTAACAAACTTGCTAACTGCCTGGTACTCTACTCAGCACTCTATTGTCCCTCTAATCACTCTGACATCAATGCAAATGTAATGGAAAATCTAATCAAACACTTCATGAGAGCTCATGTTGCGCAACATTTCTATAGGATACGCAGTTGTGTGAGAAAATAGTGATGGCCTCTAAGAGGATCCCATCAGCTTTCTATAGGCTAAGCCTACTATATTTATCAACTGTCCTAATATTAAGCACACTGCTTATCTTTACAACAGGCTGGCATTTACAACAGGCTACCCTGGCTGGCATTTAAATGATCCACGGGATAAGGGTAGCGTAAATGACATGTTTCGAGACAGGTGCATGATAATGGTCCATTCTAAATCAAAACAAATTAACTTGTTTTTCAACCTCTCCACAAATTTCTTGTTAAACAAACTATAGTTAAGTCGGTTAGGACATCTATTTTGTGCACGGCACAAGTAATTTTCCCAATAATTGTTTACAGACAGATTATTTCACTTATAATTCGCTGTAACATAAGTTTACATTTAATCCCTGGGTCATAAATTTACATACACTAAATTGACTGTGCCTTTGAACAGCTTGGGAAATTTCAGAAAATTGTCATGGCTTTAGAAGCTTCTGATATGCTAATTGATATTTGAGTCAATTGGAGTTGTACCTGTGGATGTATTTAAGGCCTACCTTCAAACTCAGTGTCTCTTTGCTTGACATCATGGAAAATCCAAATAAATCAGCCAAGACCAAGTCTGGTTCATCCTTGGGAGCAATTTCCGAACGCCTGAAGGTACCACGTTCATCTGTACAAACAATAGTACGCAAGTATAAACATCATGGGACCATGCAGCCGTCATACCGCTCAGGAAGGAGGCGTGTTCTGTCTCCTAGAGAGGAATGTACTTTGGTGCGAAAAGTGCAAATCAGTCCCAGAACAGCAAAAGGCCTTGTGAATATGCTGGAGGAAACGGGTCCAAAAGTATCTATACAATGACCCCAAACATATTTCCAAATTTGTGGCAAAATAGCTTAAGGACAACAAAGTCAAGGTATTGGAGTGGCCATCACAAAGCCCTGACCTCAATCCTATAGAAAATGTGTGGTCAGAACTGAAAAAGCGTGTGCAAGCAAGGAGGACTTACAAACCTGACTCCGTTACATCAGCTCTGCCAGGAGGAATGGGCCAAAATTCACCCAACTTATTGTGGGAAACTTGTGGAAGGCTACCCAAAACGTTTGACACAAGTTAAACAATTTAAAGGCAATGCTATCAAATACTAATTGAGTGTATGTAAACTTCTGACCCACTGGGAATGTGATGAAAGGAATAACAGCTGAAATAAATAATTTTCTCTATTATTCTGACATTTCACATTCTGAAAATAAAGTGGTGATCCTAAAACAGGGAATTTTTACTAGGGTTAAATGTCAGGAATTGTGAAATACTGAGTTAAGATGTATGGAAGCTTCCGGCTTCAACTGTATGTAAAGACAAGATTACATCAAGAATAGTCTGATGCGTGACAATATTAGTCTGTAACTTGTGAATTATATATGATGCCCAGCTTAATTGTAGCACAACTAAAGTTGCCAAATTAACTTCTTAAAATGAAGCACATTAATTTGCTTTACAAGGGTGTAGAGCCTAACATAAGCACCCCGGGAGACCCATGAGGCGGCACACGATTGGCCCAGCGTCATCTGGGTTAGGGGAGGGTTTGGCCGGCCCGGAATGGCCTTGTCTCATCACGCTCTTGTGACTCCTGTGGCTTGCCGGGCGCATGCACGCTGACACAGTCACAAGTTGTATTTAAAATTAAAAAAATAACAAACAATTCCAGAACAATCTGAGAATGTGGGTATCGAGATCCTTTTTCAGGTGAAAAGACCCAACGAAAAGATGTGTGCTTAGGACTGTGTATGCAATACTGTAGCTAGCTAGTAACTTTTCAATGGAATTACTGTGTGGAAACACAGGTTTCCTTCATGATCTTTTCTGTGGTTGAACATCTCTTGTTGCAGTGTTTTTGATGGATTAAAGGAGCTGCCCAGGTTGTTGGAGATGTTTGGACTAACATTAACATCAAGATGTGTTATGCGTGGTTACGTCATCACATATAGATTATTAGACTTCCTTTGCATCTCCCTCTCCTCTCTAAGTTCCAACGTTCTCCATCTCCAGGCCGACACAGAGAAGGCCCGGCACTCTGGAACTAGTACTAGATCCAGTAGCCATCATCGGCGGGTCTGTATACTTTCTCATCTCTTTCTCACCTTTATCTTATTTCCTGACTTGTCTTGACGTCCTATTTGTCTGTCCCCGTGTTTCTCTGCAACAGGATGATGATGTCATGTCGGTCCGTAGCACTGGAAGCTACAGGGTGTGTACATTTCCGCATTCTCATTGACGGTGTCATGTCATTATTTTAGTCTGACTATTAATATGGAGGTAGATTTCTGTTGGAAAGTCCACACTGATGTGTGAGACCATTGACCTTGTCGAGACAGCATTGGCTTATGTGTCTCATTAATTGTTAGAATTTGTTAAAAATTGGAATACATCAATGTTCCTTGAGTAATTATGTTGTGGTGTGTGTGTGTTCTGGTTTTGAAGTCAACCTCCTCATTGCGAGACCTGGGCAGCTCATCTTATAAAAGCCTGGCCAGCACCTCTCATCGAAGAGACCTGGTGGTGCGTCTGTGTGTCGGGTGTGTGCATGTGTGTGTTTCTTGGTAAAGGTGGGATGGATTGCATGACTGATTGTAAAGAAGGGACATGGGGATGGGTTTGCTGGCCCATAAAAGACCAGTGTTGAATTTACAGCTGGGGTACAGAGGAAGATAGCTGGGCTATATTAGGCATGGCTATATTCTATGTTGTCATGGGCTAGGCTAACATTTTTGTGGCTTGTAATGACATTCAAACAGCTGAGATGGTTCATCTCTAAAGACAAATTACCAGGCTACCGCAAATGACTCAGCGTGATAGTTTTTAATAAACAATTCAATGTCCATTACTAACCCATTTTCCTAATGAAAAAGGCATTTAGCTTATCATTTAACCTCACAGTTTTGCAGTGTCATGCACCAACTGTCAAAATGTAGCTATGACTTGGTGTGCCGTTCGTTCTCACAACATTTTAGTAATCTGCAGTGCGAACACACTCACAGCACGTCTGTCTGTCACTCCTAAGAGCAGGGGTCTCAAACTCGTTTATCCCGAGGGACCACATTCGGTCTTCCCGCGAGGGCTGTATTTACTAAGACAACCGGACACATTAAATCGGCTCATGGGCCGCATCTGGCCTGCGGGCCGCCAGTTTGAGATCTCTGCCAAGAGCCGCCTATTGGCTGTTTTTATCTTGTGGTGGTCATATTTCACATGAACCTTGTTCTCTCCCCAGTCTGACGGCCTGTCCAATAGCTCGGCCCTGAAGAGTAGCTCCTCTGTGAAGGGTAGCTCCTCTCTGAAGAGCTCCCGCTCCACTGTATGTACTTGTCTCTTGCTGAGCTTGTAGGGGATTTATTCACAGTAAAAGTGACTTTAATCTGTCTTTTGTTATACACTGAACAAAAATATAAATGCAACATGCAACAATTTCAAAGAGTTACAGTTCATATAAAGAAGTCAGTCAATGGAAATACATTTCATTAGGTTCTAATCTATGGATTTCACATGACTGTGTATACAGATAGGCATCTGTTGATCGCAGATACCTTAAAGAAAATGACCGACTGGCACGACAATGGGCCTCAGGATCTCGTCACAGTATCTCTGTGTATTTTAATAGCCATCGATAAAATGCAATTGTGTTTGTTGTCTGTAGTTTATGCCTGCCATACCATAACCCCACCTCCACCATCGGGAACTCTGTTCACAACGTTGGCATCAGCTAACCGCCCACATGACGCCATACACACTGTCTGATATCTCCCCGGTACAGTTGAAACCAGGTTTCATCGGGGAAGGGCACAGTTCTCCAGCGTGCCAGTGGCCATCGAAGGTGAGCTTTTTCCCACGGAAGTCAGTGACGACACCGAAATGCAGTCAGGTCAAGACCGTGGTGAGGACGATGAGCACGTAGCTGAGCTTCTCTGAGACACTTTCCAACAACTTGTTCATAAATTCCTTGGTTGTGCAAGCCCACAGTTGTATCAGCAAATTCTCTAAAACAACATTGGAGGTGGCTTATGGTAGAGAAATTAACATTCAGTTCTCTGGCAACCGCTCTGGTGGACATTCTGCAGTCAGCATGCCAATTGCATGCTCCCTCCAAAACTTGACATCTGTGGCATTGTGTCGTGTGAGACAACTGCACATTTTAGTGGCTTTTTATTGTCCCCGGCACAAGGTGCACCTGTGTAATGATCATGCTGTTTAATCATCTTCTTGATATACCACACCTGTCAGGTGGATAGATAATCTTGTCAAAGGAGAAATGCTCACTAATAGGGATGTAAACTAATTTTAGCACCACATTTGAGAGAAATAAGCTTTTTGTGCATATGGAACATTTCTGAAATATTTTACTTCAGCTAATGACTCTTTTTTATTTCATCTCATGAAAAATGGGACCAACGTGACGTTGCGTTTATATTTTTGTTCAGTATAGTTCAATCAGCCATGTGTTCATTTTAGTTTTCCTCTTTTGTAAACTTGAATGTCATTACACACTGATTTCAAATGTGATAGTGTGTGTGAGAGCTTTTGCATAGTGAGTGGGATAAGAAGAGCTTGATTTAATCGCTTTAATTGCATGCTTTACCAGAAAAGGTGCTTTTTACATGCACATGTATTTGTACACTATACTGCCTAACTCCAGATTTTCACCATCATTAGCTAGTTTTCCATCCAATTGGCGGCACATTTAACTGTATAACTGATCAAATTATGCAAGCATTGTAATTTTGAATTCCGTAAAGTGAGTGTGGGAGAGGTGAAGATATTGTCTATCAACAATAACAAGCCACTGGGGTATGACAACTTGGATGGAAAATGACTGAGGATAATAGTGGACGATATTGCCACACCTGTTTGCCATATCGTCAATCTAAAGTGTGTGCTGGCCTAGAGGGAAGCAAAATTAATTCCGCTACACAAGAATAGTAAAGCCCCCTTTTACTGGCTCCAATAGCCAACCAATAAGCCTGTTACCAACCCTTAGTAAACTTTTGAAAAAAATTGTTTGACTAGAAATAATGCTATTTTACTGGAAACAAATTGACAGTCTTTCAGCACGCTTATAGGGAAGGACATTCAATAAGCACGGCACTTACCCAAATGACTGATTAGCTGAGAAAAATGTCTGATTAAAAGATTGTGGGAGCTGTTTTGTTAATTGCGAATTTTGACATTATCAACCATAGTCTGCTGCTGGAAAAACGTATGGCTTTTTCCCCCCTGCTATATTATGGATAAAGAGTTACCTGTCTAACAGAAGACGGATGGTGTAATTTAATTGAAGCCTCTCCCAACATAATCCAGGTAGAATCAGGAATTCCGCAGGGCAGCTGTCTAGGCCCCTTTACTTTTTTCAATTCTTTCTAATGACATGCTACTGGCCTTGATTAATGCTAGTGTGTCTATGTATGCAGATGACACAACACTATACACGTCAGCTACTACAGCGAGTGAAATCACTGCTTCAGTTAGTTTCAGAATGGGTGGCAAGGCATAAGTAGGTCCTAAATATTTCAAAATCTGAATGCATTGTATTTTGGACTAATCGTTCACTAAACCCTAAACCTCAACTAAATCTTGTAATAAATAATGTGGAAATTGAGCAAGTTAAGGTGACTAAACTGCTTTGAGTAACACTGGATTGTAAACTGTCATGGTCAACACATGTTGATACAACAGAAGCTAAGATGGAGAGAAGTATGTCCATAATAAAATACTCCTCTGCCTTTTTAACAACACTATCAACAAGGCTGGTCCTACAGGCTCTAGTTTTGTTGCACCTGGACTATTTTTTTCAGTCATGTGCCACATGGGGACCTTAGAAAATTACAATTGGCTCAGAACAGGGAAGCACAGCTGGCCCTTAAATGTACATGGAGAGCTAACATTAATAATATGCATGTAAATCTCTCATGGCTCAAAGTGGAGGAGAGATTGACTTGTAATAAGTGTTGACATGCTGAATGCACCTAGGTGTCTGTTTAAGCTACTAGCACACAGCTCGGACACCCCCATGCATATCCCACAAGACATGCTACCAAAGGTCTCTACACAATCCCCGAGTCTAGAACAGACAATGGGAGGCACACAGTACTACATAGAGCCATGGCTACATGGAACTCTATTCCACATCAGGTAACTGATGCAAGCAGTAGAATCAGATACAAATACACCTCATGGAACAGCGGGGACTGTTAAAAGACACACATAAGACACACACTCTACACACATACACATGGATTTTATATTGTACAGTGCATTTGGAAAGTATTGTACCACTTGACTTTTCCCACATTTTATGTTACAGCCTTATTCTAAAATGTATTAATTATATTTGTTCCTCAAATCTACACACAATACCCCATAATGACAAAGTGAAAACTGTTTTTAGATTAAAAAAAAAAAATAAAGCAGACACCTTATTTACATAAGTATTCAGACCATTTGCTATGAGACTCTAAATTGTTTCCATTGAACATCAAGATGTTTCTACAACTTGATTGGAGTTCACCTGTGGTAAATTCAATTGATTGGACATGATTTGGAAAGGCACACGCATGTCTATAAGGTCTCACAGTTAACAGTGCATGCTGAGCAAAAAAACCAAGCCATGAGGTCAAAGGAATTGTCCGTAGAGCTCTGCTCCCTATCCATGGAACTAGTCCACTGTGCCACCATGATGGAGCTAGCATGCAATTAAAAAAAAAAAAAATTGTCATACAAAGCTGTCTATTCAAACAGCCCCATTTTCAAATGAAAACAAGCACTTATTAAAATAAGGTGTGGCCAATTAGTGGGTGCAGCATACACACCTGAACACACTTAAATGGCATATATACTTAGCAATATGGAGGATAGAGAGTTTTGATGTTGCGAACAGAATGTATGATTTTAAATAACCTTCTCAGAACGTTGAGCGTTACTGATGTTTTCTTTTATGGAAAGTTTTCTTAATGTTCTGAGAACTGGACTTGAAATTGAACCATGAAGCCTGCAGAAAACGCTATGCTAAAGTACTGAACTCCCATAGAAGACCGTTGTTTGTTAACGTTCTCTGAACAATTTGAGAGTATTACTTTAAATAAAACCATGAGGAAACCTTATGGGAAGGTTGTATGCAAAATAACGATAGGGCAAACACATTCACCAAGCTCTATGAAACATGGTTCTTAGAACGTCATGTGCTAGCTGGGTTCTATTGATTATATTTCTATAGCCTCAAAGCAACAAGCTGTTCAATATTTGGCGTGTGTGCTGCCCAAATTCAGTCGGTGTTCAGACAGGAGTAATTGTATAATTTTGGAAACATTATTGCAATTTATCAGGGGGTGCTGCAGGATTTTCAGCACCACTACTTTCCATGGCTTTGGATCTTGGGTCACTGTGACCCTAAGTAAGATTTGCTTTGGTAGCATGATTTAACTTCTGGTGTTCCCCCATTCATGTCCCCTCTTCCCTGCCAGAGCTCTGTGTACAACGACCTGCATAAGAAGGCTCCCGTGTCCAGCAGCTCCAGGAAGGGCCTGCTGGTCAGTGTGTGTGTGTGTGTGTGTGTGTGTGGTCTCTCCTCGTGTGAGCCTCTCTGGGCGCGTTGGTCCAACTAACTAGAAGCAGATAATTGGACCTATTACATTGGTGGCCAATGTAACTGAGAAAATCTACAGAGGAAGATGTTTTTCTCTCCCTTTGTGCATGCTTTATGTATTACATAATTGTTCCATAATAGACAAAACGGTGCCCTGTGACGCTTTACATTTTTGATAGTGCAAAATATAGATGAAAAGGCACGTCACAGCTTTGGCATGTTGTTGTGCATTATTAATTTCCCCCTGTCTCTCTGTTTATGGTCATATCATACTATTCCTCTCCTCCTCCAGACTGGCTTGTACCATGATCAGAGGAACTACAGCAGCTTAAAGAACACCTCCAAACTTCCTCCTCCCACTACTTCCACCTATCAGCCTCGGGTTTGTCTTTCTCTTCAGTCTTGGCCTATTTCTAAGCCCTTCCCTGTCTCGATTAAGTGGTGAAAGCTAGTTAGTTGAACTGAAACTACTTAAAGAAGAATAGAGTTTATCTACTCAAGTTTATGGGACGTATAAATGGCAGTTGAGATGGCCCTTTGTGAATGGTTATTAACTACACACAGAGGGGTTTTATAGTATCAGTGTGTGTTTGCACTCGAAGGTTTAAAGTAGTTAGTTATTCATTTTAAAGAAATTGCTGTTGGACCTCAATGACGTACATGCAAAGTACATGCTACACCTCATCCCTTTTCAGTTGACGGGGACAGTCACCTCACTCTGTAGTCTTATTCACATCTCAGCGCTCTACTCTCAGGGCCCCAGGGACAGAGCAATGGCATTTGTTTCTCCTCACACAGAGGACACTTTCCTACCAACCCCCACCCCTGCTCTCTGTGGCTGTCCCTCTAACTGTCCCACACCCCTTCTCCTCTACCTCTCCCCTCCTCACAGGCCCCATCTGTGGCCTCCACCGCTGGCTCTGGTTCGGGGTTGACGCGCAGCTACAGCCTGGTCAGTGTCACACTCATGCCTTCATATCACCTTCAAAGAAGACCAGACCCCAGTCCTCTCTGTAACATCTGATAGCCATGGCCAGGGTTCTCCCTAGGTCATTTATATTTAGGTCCAATGGTCACCGTGGCCACTTAGTGGGGCCAAGGTTATGCGGTCTGGTGGGCTAAGTTTGATAAGATATGGCTTTTTGTCTGATCAGTGCTTTCTACTAAGAATAACTACAGCAATCGTTTGATGCAGGAAATATCCCGCTGTTTATATTTCGTTAATATGGAGAAAGGCGTGCTACTCAGCCTGTAAGATTCTCTGACTGAGGTCGTTGCTCCCTCTTGTGCGTTGCTGAGTTCTGGATGCTCTCTCCCTTGTGCCTTCAGGCTTCTATAAATGACGACGGTCTGTATGGCTCGTACACTGGTTCTCAATTGCATACTGTAAGTGTTCCGTGTGTCTATAATTGAATAGTGTTTAATGATGTCACCAGGGCCAGCAGCATACTGGCCTGTCTGTGTCCCCACCATGTCAATGCTGTGTGTGTGTCCCCCCACTACAGCCCTCTGAGTACAGCTGGTGCTCCACCCGGAGCAGCCCTGTGGTGAGCCCCATATTCAGTCACACCACATGCATGGTGTACACTAACCTAGTCTGGCGTTACCATACTCCCAAGCCTGGAACTGAGACTCTCCACCATACTTAAACCCACACACTGCCATTAATAACAGGCTACCTACCCACACCCTCTTCCCTAGCCATCCTCACGTCATGCCTAGGGATACATAAATATATGTTTTGTTGTCACACACTGGATAGGTGCAGGGAAGTGCAGGGTTTTTACAGTCAGCCATAGTAGCATGGCGCCCCTGCGGCAAATTAGGGTTAAGTGCCTTGCACATTTTAATATATAGCAGTGACTGGATAGACAATTAATTGCCAAAGTGTATAGTATCTTCCACTTTATAGCTTTTTTTAAGGTGCCATGTGTTGCACGCAGCAGTGTGCAGGTCAAGACGATGTATGCTGATGGGACAACTCTCGTCAATTTGTTCGAGTTCTACTCCGTATTACTTGATCAGATCAGCCTAATTACATGACCCGATGGACTTAAAATGTGGGGTCTTTTTGTATAGTCCAGATACAGAATGCCAGTAGGCTTCATTAGCGTGTGAAGGTCTTCACAGCTCGAGAGCTTCAATAGCAAATGAAAACGCTGGAAGTGCATCTGATTTGAAGTGTGTGAACGGAGACTCCCTTTTCACAGTTAGTGAGGTGTGTGCCAAGTGCATGTGGATACAGTACTCTGATAAAGGGGGATCCTGACTGCTCATGCTCCTCACAGAACTCCTCTGATGACGATACTGCCAGCACCGTGTCCCAGGAGCGCTACAGTCGCGGCAGGAGAGACAGCGTGGTGAGACCCTGGGGTTAGGTTAGGCTCTGGAGGGGGGATTTAATAGAAACGGGCACTGTTGTTTCTAGGGTTTATATATGGGTTATTTACTTTGGATGTCTCCCCTTTTGGTGACCTTTTTTGGGTGTGCCTTGCTGCTGTGTTAGTGTGCAGCACTGATATATGTAGGCTTCATTCTATCCTTTTCAATTTCCGTTGAAAAACGGACAACGTATCTATTCTGTTCCTTTTGATTATACTTTTTTTTTTTTATCCTGTAGTTGACATTTCATTACACACTGACCCAATGTAGGCCTATGCCCTATGGCTCTCTCTTTTAGACTTTCCATGTTTTCCTCTGACCTCATTTCCTTCCTCTCCCTCGTTCACTATCTCTACCATCCGTCTGTCTCTGCTCAATAGTCGTCTGATTTCTCTGACATCAGTGAGTCGGCCGCTGACTATTTCAGCCGCTCCAACCGCAGGGGCAGCGTTGTGTCTGACCTGGATGACCTGTGTATCCCAGACGACCTGGACGCTGTAAGTTACCCGCCGTCAACACACTGGCGTGCGACGGAATGCACTGGATTGCGGTTGTGGACACGTAACAAGCAGTGTTTTGGGATGATTTCTCACAGCCTGTGTTTTCATACTGATGCCCAGTTATGTGCTTGCTGTATAGTCAACTCCTATAAAGTCATTGTCAATGTGTTGGCTATTTAGCACATAATAGATCTGGGACTAAGCTAGTTATGAATAGTATTATGGCTGGTTTTGTGTCTTCACAGCATATGTTTGCTGCAAATAAAGACAATTGAATAAAGTTCTCTGCCCTGAATAACCTGTGTCTATGCCTGGTATGATCTATGAACATGCAGCAGTCCCTAACTCATACCCCAGCTACTAACTGATTTGCAGGGTGTGATCAGGTTCGGCATCAAGCACGTGCCACTTTGGATACGACATCCGTTCATGCTTGCAGATGCCGTTGGCATGTCTGTTTTAAATGATTGTTTCCTTATTTCTCTTTCAGCTGGATGAAAAATGTGATAAGACCTTCGTAGACTACAGCCGGGTGAGTACAACAAGCAGGAGCTATCAATGGCGACCGTGACCAATGTAGGTCTAAATCAGTAAATAGGTTTCCAATCCATATTTCTACCTGCATTCATCGCCACGCCGTTCAGGTCCATATTGTTAGTTTCCTCATATCTTCCACATAGAGCTGTGGTAATGCCGGGTGATATATATAATCTTAGTGGGCCTGGTTGGAGCTGAATGGGAGGATCAGTTAAGCCAGGGCCCAGTAGTGTCGGTGTTGAATGACAGTCCTGGGGTGTGTCCGTTATGTGCTGTGTTGACTTGAGCTCTTTACTTAAGGTGCTTTGTGTTGTTTATTTTTCTTCCAGCCATCCTCGCGCTGCACCACTCCCGGCCTCTCCCCGGCCACCCTGGCCTCCCTGGGGGGGACCTCCTCGAGACGGGGCAGTGCAGACACAGGCAGCATTGTCGATCCTGACACCAGTCTGAGTGAATTGAGGGTACACACACACACCACCACCAGTCGCATAAACACCATTGCATAAACACAACTCTGAATGCTCAGCTATGAAAAGCCAACTGACATTTACTCCTGAGGTGCTGACCTGTTGCACCCTCTACAACCACTGTGATTATTATTATTATTTGACACTGCTGGTCATCTATGAATGTTTGAACGTCTTGGCCATGTACTGTTATAATCTCCACCCGGCACAGCCAGAAGAGGACTGGCCACCCCTCAGAGCCTGTTTCTACTTAGGTTCCTCTGCCTTTCTAGGGAGTTTTTCCTAGCCACCGTGCTTCTACATCTGCATTGCTTGCTGTTTTGGGGTTTTAGGCTGGGTTTCTGTACAGCACTTTGTGACATCGGCAAATACATTTGATTGATTACAAGGTTTAATTACAACCTGTTATTATACGGTTAGATAAGTGTGTCAGTACCAGTATCAATACCATTGTTATCTAAAACACTAAAACCATTCAAATGTCAAATCGATTTGAAATACAAGAGAAGTTACTTTTTACAGTGAACCATGTGTAATAGTTTATTTTCCTCACTACTGTTTTATTTGAGTTCAGCGATGATCTGAAACATCCACACCTCCCTGCTCTCAACGCCTTATGTTACATATTGACACCATGTATGCACGGGGAAGACTGGAAATGACATATTTCTTCGACTTCCTATAAAGCTGTCCTTGTGTATGTCTGTGCATACCGTTGGGTAAATGACTGTCTTCAGATGCCAACAGCACGGGTGCTCTGTCTTAAATCTGTCAATCTGTCCTTAGTTCTCCCTGGTTTCCCCCAAATCACCTCAGCCAACCCTTCCTCCCGTCTGCTCTACAGGATATCTATGATCTAAAGGACCAGATTCAGGATGTAGAGGGGCGGTACATGCAGGGGCTTAAAGAGCTGAAGGTAGAGGGGCCTGAGCTCGCAGCATGCCTTCTCTTGTCCTCTGGGAGCCTTATGGCATCTCTAACCCCCCTGTACCTATGTCTCCCCCTCTCTCGCCCCCTCTAGGGCTCCACTGACTAACCCGCTAACTGTAACACCAAAAGCACTCATTTCTATCTTGGCTCCCTGTCTGATGGCATGTTCCCTGCATGACCTTTCTTGCTCAGTTTGAAACTCACTGGTAACGGAAAGTACGGAAAGCCTTGCTTGAACCCTGGCAGTGCTTGTGGGGGTAAGAGCAAGACTAAGTATTATCTTGTCTTGCAGCAGTCCTCTGCCTGTTGGATGGGTTTCAGGGTTTGTAGTCCTACCCAGAAAAAGACGACAAGCTTTCATTCACACAGCACTGAATGGTCTCCTGACTTCTTTTCTGTCGCCACCCTAAAAAGTTCACTTTTCTCTGAGTCTGAGGAAGTATATTTGTACTTTACTAACACAATAGCTGAACTTGCTCATGTTTTGATATTTTTTTTGTTTGGCCTCAAGTGTTTTTTAAATATTTTTTTTCAGATGTCTTTTCATCACTGCCTTGAATCATTCCTTCTGAATGAATCAATCCACAATGGATATCAAGTGTATCAGTTTTCATCACTTGTCCATCTCGGGTTTTGTCATTAATTACAATGTGAGACAATTCCAAGGTGGGGAGCATTGTGATGACGTTTACACCCCCCCAGATTCTTAAACACAATCAAACCCGAGCTGGACAACCGGTGGAACCCTTGAGATTAGAGCCTTCCCTCTGTTTTAGGTCTTATTTAAGATATTACTAGTGTACATAAATTGTACGTTTTTTTTTTTTTACATGAGTATTGTTCATTTAGCGTAAGAGCTCTAGTCACTGTTAAAATTGCATTGAACTCATTTGAAGGGGAGACTGAAAAATAAAGGTTACATTTAATTGAACTGCACCCTACCCAAGATCTATAGCAGTGTCTGTCTGTCGCCGGTGTTTTTCCAACATCCCAAACACGGCTTCCTAGTTGAGATACTAAAGGAATGTAAGAGTAAATGTAGTGTTCTATTATCCGTGTGGTCGTGTAGCTGTATCTCACATAAATACATGTATTTACCATAGTAATTATTTTTCTACGGTAGTTCCCACCAAGGGTTAAGTGTGTAAACATCTGTGTGTGTGTCCCTGGTAGGAGTCGCTCTCGGAGGTGGAGGAGAAGTATAAAAAAGCCATGGTATCGAACGCACAGCTGGACAACGACAAAACCAACCTTGTCTACAACGTGGACACACTCAAGGACGTGATCGAGGAGATGGAAGAGCAGATGGCCGAGATGCGGAGGGAAACAGAGGACAAGTCTAAGGTGAAGTGTTAAACACACACACACACACACACACACACACACACACACACACAGCATCGTAGATAACCTTTATCATCTAGTGTTAACACATGCAGGCTCGGACCGAGGCGAGAATATACAAATTGCTGCAAAGTCTCCAACCACACTATCAACTTGTCCACACACAGTGCCCTCCAGTAATATTGGCACCCTTGGTAAATATGAGAAAAACGGGCTGTGGGAATACATTTTTTGTTGTTGCTGTTTATCCTCTTGGTCTATCATTCAAAATATTCATAAAAATCAAACCTTTTAATTGAAGTAAGATGCTTTTTTAAAAATTAAGGTAAAATAAATGAAATAATGATTTTTCTCCGAAGTGTGCCACAATTATTGGCACCCCTAGAAATTCTTATGAGTAAAATCTAACTGAAGTGCATTCCCATTCATGTTTTACATTTTAAGTTCTTAAGAGGTAAGCCATGACTTCCTGTTCACTATGGGAAAGACCCGAGAATACAGTAATGATGTGCGACAAAAGGTTGTGGACCTGCACAAATCGGGAAATGGCTATAAGAAAATAGCTCAACGTTTAAAAATGCCCATTTCCACTATCAGGGATATAATTAAGACATGTAAAGCAACTGGAGATGTTAACATGTGGTCTGGAAGAGAAAGTGTGTCTATATTAACCCCACGCACAGTGAGGAGGATGGTTAGAGTGGCCAAAAAATCTCCCATCTCTTAGTCAGAATGTCTCCAAAACTATGAGCAGACGCCACCTACATAACCACAAGTTTTTTGGGAGGGTTGCCATAAAAAAAAGCCTTTGCGGTCATCAAACAACAAACCCAAGTGCCTGCAGTTTGCCGAACATTACTGGAACTTTCATTGGGACCAGGTTCTATGGTCAGGTGAGACCAAAATAGAGCTTTTTGTAAACAATCACCAGAGGTGGGTTTGGCGTAGACAGAAAGATAGCCATGCAGAAAAGTACTTCATCCCCACTGTGAACTCTGGAGGTGGATCTTTGATGTTGTGGTGCTGTTTTTCTTCCAAAGGCCCTGGACAACTTGTGGATACATGGTATCATGGACTCCATGGACCTTGGAATCTGAAGGATCTGGAGAGATGGTGGAATGGTTTCAGATCCCTTGACATGTGTTCTCCAAACTTATTACGCATTATAGGAGAAGACTCAGGCCTGTTATCTTGGCAAAGGGAAGTTGCACAAAGTATTTATTGACTGGGTGCCAATAATTGTGGCACACATATATATGAGAATACATTTTTTTCTTTCAATTATTTTACTTAGGTTAGATATTTTTAAATATATTTTTGAATGAAACACCCAAGAGGTTTTAACAAAGTTGCCAATATTAGTGGAGGGCACTGTACTTGCAGTTCATGTGTGCAGGTCTTACAATCAGTAAAGTAGCCAAGTCAAACTGCACCATAGTCACTCTGACCATGAGATCTACTGCTCTCTGCTGACAATGGGTGTACCATCACCCCTGGTGAGACAAAACCATGGCACTTTTTGCCAGTCCTGTCTGGCCCAGCGACGTTGGGTATGTGGCCATAGGTGAGGTTGTTGCCGGTGATGTCTGGTAAGGACCTGCTTTACAACAGGCCTACAACCCTTGAGCACTGATGGAGGGATTATGCTTTCCTGGTGTTACTCAGGCAGTTGATGTTGCCAACCTTCACCTGTCCCGCAGGTGTGATGTTCGGATGTGCAGGTGTTGTTACACGTGGTCTGCCACTGCGAGTATGATCAGCTGTCCGTCCTGTCTCCCTGTAGCGCTGTCTTAGGCGTCTCACAGTACGGACATTGCAATTTATTGCCCTGGCCACATCTGCAGTTCTCATGCCTCCTTGCAGCATGCCTAAAGCACATTCACGCAGTTGAGCAGGGACCCTGGGCATCTTTCATTTGGTGTTTTTCAGTCAGTAGAAAGACCTCTAGTGTCCTAAGTTTTCATAACTGTGACCTTAATTGCCTACCGTCTGTAAGCTGTTAGTGTCTTAACAACCGTTCCACAGGTGCATGTTCATGAATTGTTTATGGTTCATTGAACACAAGCACAGGAAACGGTGTTTAAACCCTTTATAATGAAGATCTGTTTAGTTATTTGGAATTTTTACGAATTATCTTTGAAAGACAAAAGCGATGTTTCTTTTCTTGCTGAGTTGAGTCGTGATCGTGGTAAAATTGTGCGTCCGGCTTACTATCATCCTGGCTGTTGTTGTGAACATTGCGAGGCATGTCACTTCACCCATCTCTTCACACAGCCCACTGTTTTAACCACAACTCGATGGATCCATAAAGAATGGCTGTAGGAATAATTATCACTGAATGATGAAACATTGGAATAAAGTAGGTGAATGCAATTGAAGGCATACGCTTGCTTACTGAAACTCCCAAAGTCATCCAATTGTTGTAATGCATTTGATTGAAGCAATAGCCTACTGCGTGTGGTCAACTCTTTCAGAACTGTTTCGCGCTGCTTTGTGACATGCGTGGGGTGGGGTCTTGATAAATCAATTCATGAATGTCCGTTTTTTTTTTCTTCTTTTCACTGAATCTCCGTTTGAATATTTGTTAGGCCTCGGAAATGTCAGCTAAGTTGAGGTGAGTGCTGTTCATGATCATCTCGTCTAGTTGGCTCATTTATGAGCACTGATGAGAACATTTAGCCACCATGTTATGTAGCTTAACGAGTGGATTATTGTTCTCTTTACTCGCTGCCACTTAGTAGCCTACTCCTGACCAAAACGCCTGTACTTGTCTTAATCAATGTGATTGTGTTTCTCCGGATCTCTCTGTACATTCGGTTAATTCTCTGGCTGGGCAAATCAGTGGAGGTGGTATAGCTCACCTTTATTTGTTTGCTCATCTATCTCTGATCAGAAATGTTTAGCATGCAATAATGTAGACTAAATCAAGTCTAGGCCTGTTATTTTACTTCAAATGCAATTTTATTGGTCACATACACATGGTTAGCAGATGCTATTGCGAGTGTAGAGAAATGCTTGTGCTTCTAGTTCTGACAGTGCAGAAACATCTAACATGTAATCGAACAATTCCACAACTACCTTATACACACACATCAAAGTAAAGGAATGGAATAGAGAAAATATACATATAAATATATGGATGAGCAAGTAGATACATATGATATAAGTAATGCAAGATAAGTACACATTATTAAAGTGACTAGTGATCCATTTATTAAAGTGGGCAATGAATTCAAGTCTGTATGTAGACAGCAGCCTCTCTGTGTTAGTGATGGCTGTTTCACAGTCTGATGGCCTTGAGATAGAAGCTGTTTTCAGTCTCTCGGTCCCAGCTTTGATGCACCTGTACTGACCTCGTATTTTGTATGGTACTGGTGTGAACAGGCAGTGGCTTGGTTGGTTGTTGTCCTTGATGATCTTTTTGGCCTTTCTGTGACATCGGGTGCTATAGGTGTCCTGGAAGGCAGGTAGTTTGCCCACGGTGATGTGTTGTGCAGACCGCACAAGCCTCTGGAGAGCCTTGCCGTTGTGGGCGGTGCAATTGCCGTACCAGGCGGTGATACAGCCCGACAGGATGCTCTCAATTGTGCATCTGTCAAGGTTTGTCAGGGTTTTGGGTGACAAGACACATTTCTTCAGCCTCCTGAGGTTGAAGAGGCGCTGGTGCGCCTTCTCACCACACTGTCTGTGTGGGTGGACCATTTCAGATTGTCCGTGATGTGTACGCCGAGGAACTTAAAACGTTCCACCTTCTCCACTGCTGTCCCCTCGATGTGGATAGGGGGGTGCTCCCTCTGCTGTTTCCTGAAGTCCACGACCGTGTATAGGCAGCGTCAAAAGCCAGAGGAGGTTGTGAAATATGAACACGACTCACATGTTTTTTAAAATATAGATGGAAAATAATATAAATTGGTGTAATGATGATAATACTCTCAATGTAACAAAGCAGAGAGAGGGTTGGAAAGAGACGAAACGTGAATCAAAAAAACATGCATTTTCCCCTGGCTCTGTTTCAAAGATGGTATTATTAGAATTTTTATATGACAGAGGTTCCACATGTTGCCAAGATGCAAGTTCTGTGGGAAAATATTCCTTGGATTTTATTCTGTTATTTCATTATTCTTAGCCTACTGTCAAATGTGTGTTGACTGTGATCAGAATAGCCTGTGTCTTGTTTGTTTAATGAACAAAATAACTATAGATTTCAGGTGCGTGCCGCAGCCTCACAGACCAGTAACATAGTTTAAACAAAACAATATGCCATTCTTTTGAAAATAAATTGTGTTAGTCTTATGTTTCTTAGGACCTGCCTAAAACAAACAAATTAATTATGTAAATCTTTGTGATGGTTTATATTCAATGGGTTTATTAAAATAGACATCCGCCCACATTGGCCCACATCTACTCCCACTCCTACCCTTGCCGCCATGTGCATCAAATCAAAGTTTATTTGTCACGTGCGCCGAATACAACAGGTGTAGGTAGACCTTACAGTGAATTGCTTACTTACAGGCTCTAACAAATAGTGCGGGGGGAAAAAGTGCGTGTGTGTGTGTAGGTAAGTAAAGAAATAAAACAACAGTAAAAAGACATTTGAAAATAAGAGTAGCACTGCTATATACAGACACCTGTTAGTCAGGCTTATTGGGGTAGTATGTACATATGGTTAAAGAAACGATGCATATATGATGAACAGAGTAGCAGTAGCGTAAAAAGAGGGGTTGGCGGATGGTGGGACACAATGCAGATAGCCCAGTTAGCCAATGTGCGGGGAGCACATGGGAGATGTAAAAGGCTCATCTCTGCAAGAATGTGGTAAAAATGTATGAGTTCAAAATAAAAACATACTGTGAAGTCTGTCTGTAAAAGGGTAGATTTTAAACTTGTTTGATGAATGTTTTGCAGTTTTCCCTTTGTCATTAATTGAGTCTTACAACAGTCCTTTATCTTTCATTTCAGGAACTAGAAAGACAAAAGCACACATGCACTGTCCTGCAGCACAAACAAGTGGAGTTAAAAGAGGGAATCCGCCAGAGAGATGAGCTCATAGAGGTATGTCTGCACCAAGAAAACAAACATTTGGTGGCAATCTGTTTCTACAGTTCAATTCTCTACGGTACTGCAGTATCTTGATGAAGATCCAAGAGTGTGAGACTGTGCTTGTCTCGCATTCATCCCAGTGTCTCCTGACATCACTCTGTTACACCGTTTTCTCCATCTGCTCTTTATCATGTTTCTTTGCCTCGTCTCTCTATACTGAAATGCTCTCTTCTCCATATCATTTTCTGGCCTCCCGTCTTTTCTCTGGTCTTTTTCGGTCTCTTGCCTTTCGTCACTCTCACTCAATTTCTATTCAATGCTTTTGTCGCATCTGCATTTTTTATTGTTCCTCTAATTTATCCTGTCATGTCTCTTTCCTTTCTTTTAATCTATTTCATTGTTTTACCCTGTATCCCCATTTACTCTGTCTGTATGCAATACCACTACAGAAGAACCAGCGAATCCAGACTAACTTAGATACCCTCACCAGAGAGGTGTTTGACCTGCAGGAAACGATAAACTGGAAGGACAAAAAGATTGGGGTAGGAGGTCACGCTAGGGACTCTGAAGGATGTGAGAGGCAATAGATGTGCACAGACAGATATAGCTTTCTTAGTTTTTGTTGTATGTCTGACTCTGACCAAATGGAATTTGAAAAGTTGTGTTCAGATTCAATCCCCATCACTCAAAAGCATTGGTGTAAAGTACTTAAGAAAAAATACTTTTAAAGTACTACTTAAGTAGTTTTGGGGGGTATCTGTACTTACTATTTATATATTTTTTCGCAACTTTTACTTCACTACGTTCCTAATGAAAATAATGTACTTTTTATTCCATACATTTTCCCTGACACCCAAAAATACTTGTTACATTTTGAATGCTTAGCAGGACAGGAAAATGGTCCAATTCACGCACTTGTCAAGACAACATGCCTGGTCTTCCCTACTGCCTCTGATCTGGCGGACTCAATAAACACAAATGCTGTGTTTGGTGTGTGTTGAAGTGTGCCCCTGGCTATCCGGGAATTTCAAAAACAAGAAAATGGTTCCGCCTGGTTTGCTTCATATAAGATATTAAATTATTTATACCTTTAGATACTCAAGTATATTTTTGGAATGCATTTACTTTTTATACTTAAGTATATTTAAAACCAAATACTTTTAGACTTCTACTGAAGTAGTATTTTACTGGGTGACTTTTACTCAAGTATGACATTTGGGTACTTTTTCCACCACTGCCCAAAAGTGTAGATGGGTATTTCTATAAATAATGGGGACATTGGGATCAATATTACAAAATGATTTGAACAAAAATAAAAAGGAATGTCATGCAGTTCCACATGAGTAGAAGATAAGTGGATAAACCCATAACTCCACCTATACAACAACATAGGCCAAGGACTATACATCCTTTAAGGAGGGTTCATACAGACATTGGCATGCACCTAATTGTAATTTAAGGACATCAATGTTATACATTATACAAACAATTGTATATAATTGTACATATAGGGCCTAATATAGAACCCCCCTCCCCCAAAAAGCATGGGGGGAAAAGTAGGCCATTAGCTACCACTTTTTAGACCTTGCCAATGTTTAAATTATTATTACATTCTAAAATACAGTGCCTTATGAAAGTATTCAGACCCTTTAACTTTTTCCACATTTTGTTAGGCTACAGCCTTATTCTAAAATTGACTAAATTGTTTTTTTCCCTCATTAATCTACATAAAATATCCCTCAATGACAAAGCAAAATCATGTTTTTAGAAATGTTTGCTAATTTATTGATAAAAAATATCACATTTACATAGGTATTCAGACCCTTCCCTCAGTACTTTGTTGAAGCAACTTTGGCAGTGATTACAGCCTCGTCTTCTTGGGTATGACGCTACAAGCTTGGCAAACCTGTATTTGGGGAGTTTCTCCCGTTCTTCTCTGCAGATGCTCTCAAGCTCTGTCATGTTGGATGGGGAGCATCGCTGCACAGCTGTTTTCAGGTCTCTCCAGAGATATTCGATCGGGTTAAAGTCCAGGCTCTTGCTGGGCCACTCAAGGGCATTCAGAGACTTGTTCCGAAGCCACTCTTGCGTTGTCTTTGCTGTGTGCTTCGGGTCATAATCCTGTTGGAAAGTGAACCTTCACCCGTCAGAGGTCGAGCACTCTGGAACAGGTTTTCATCAAGGATCTCTCTGTACTTTGCTACGTTCATCTTTGCCTCGATCCTGACTTCGTCTCTGCTGATGAAAAACATTCCCACAGCATGATGCTGCCACCACCATGCTTCACCGTAGGGATGGTGCCAGGTTTCCACCAGACGTGATGCTTGGCATTCAGGCTAAAGAATTCAATCTTGGTTTCATCAGAGCAGAGAATCTTGTTTCTCATGGTCAGTCTTTAGGTGCCTTTTCCTGTGGAGTGGCTTCCATCTGGCCACTCTACCATGAAGGCCTGATTGGTGGAGTGCTGCAGAGATGGTTGTCCTTCTGGAGGTTTCTCCCATTTCCACAGATGAACTCTAGAGCTCTGTCAGAATGACCATCGGGTTCTTGGTCACCTCCCTAATCAAGGCCGTTCTCCCCCGATTGCTCAGTTTGGCCGGGCAGCCAGCTCTAGGAAGAGTCTTGGTGGTTCCAAACTTATTCCATTTAAGAATGATGGAGGCCACTGTGTTCTTGGGGACCTTCAATGCTGCAGACATTTCTTTGGACCCTTCCCCAGATCTGTGCCTCGACACAATCCTGTCTCGGGGCTCTATGGAAAATTTCTTCAACCTCATGGCTTGGGTTTTGCTCTGACATGCACTGTCAACTGTGGGACCTTATATAGACAGGTGTGTGCCTTTCCAAATCATGTCCAATCAATTGAATTGACCACAGGTGGACTCCAATCAAGTTGTAGAAACATCTCAAGGATGAACAATGGAAACGAGATGCACCTGAGCTCAATTTCGAGTCTCATAGCGAAGGGTCTGAATACTTATGTAAATACTTTTTATTTTTTTATTATTAGCAAACAAAAAGAACCTGTTTTCGCTTTGCCATTATGGGGTATTGTGAGTAGATTACTGAGGAAATGTTTTTATTTAATCAATTTTACAATATGGCTGTAACGTGAAAAAAGTCCAGGAGTCTGAAATACTTTCCGAAGACACTATGTGAGAATGTGGACCATTGCCTGACTAAATAGATTGATTGCATGCATGGCGATATTTCTGTAGCCTATGTGGCCAACGCAGGCACACATAATAAAGCCATGAATAGCGATAGCATTAATCTCATCATTTCAAAATCAAATCCATTTTTATGTTTCACATGTGCCGAAATACAACTGGGTGTAGACCTTACAGTGAAATGCTTACTTACAAGCCCTTAACCAACCATGCAGTTTTAAGAAAAATACCATCAGTAAAATAATCTCACCATTGCTGTTTTTATAATGAGAAAGTGACCAAAAACCAGGTTCCTTTTTAATGGAATGATTTGTATGGGAAGCCAATATTAGATGTTGTCATCCTCCTAATAACCTCATGTTGTTTTACTGCAACACAATAGCGCAGGGAAACAAATGAAAGTGGCCATCTCTCACAAAATGGATCAAAAATGAAATCACAGACCAGTATAAGGGGAGCAGGAGAACTTATAAATTGGCTACAATAATTACAATAACTTTTCAAGCACCAAATTGAAGAAATGTCACATTTAAGGTAGGCCCATTCCAGTACTTCTGAGCTCCAAATTCAGGTAGGCTATTTCAAGCACCTTGTATTGTTTAAATTTGCAGGTCTAACATAAAAATAAATACCAGATCATATTGTAAATAAGCCCGCTAGGCTGTGTAAATGGTTGTCATTATATCCAGACAAATTAATAGGAATAGCGTTGGGTGTAGCCTGTCCTACACAAAAGACTGTCCAATCCGAGGCACAAAAACACATGAAGACATGAACTCATTACCTTGATGCTTTCTCTGTTAAATCTAACAAGACCCTGCTGGACATAAAGCAGACAACCGATGATCAACATCAAGTTGCTAGGATATTAGATCCAACGTGGATCCAGGCACAACTGTCTTCACCGGCGTAACGAATGAGACAACACAAATATTCTGAGCCTTTCTCCCAACAGTAGGGCTGCTGTTGCACCGCATGCGCTATCACATCATCTGTTCATCACCGTCACTCGTAAAATTCCTTCCTGAAAATTTCACGGCGTAACTAGTCAGCAGGACATGAAATGCAGATCCCAACAAGTATTATGCGTAATTATTGAAGAACCATGTTGACAGTATCAATTTAGTCTTTAAGTACCAAGGGAAGGTGACTCTTTCGGTTAGAAGCATTCGATTTCATAATGCATACATTATTTTGGATTTGTGTGCCCATGAAAACGAAACTGCCCCCCCCCCCCCGTAACGTAAGGAGACACTAAATTTTACGTAGTTACACTGAATTTCTGAGATCTCTATACTGACAACTGTTCTACTGCTAGATCCATGATTCTTAGAGGGAACCAGTTAAATGTCTGATTTAATGCTTAATATATGATATAATGACAACTTACACGGCCATAAATCCAAGGACAGAAAAGTAGTTTTGTCACCCGATTTTAGACAAATCTGTCAAGACACCAACCATGATAAAGGATTAAACAGGTTTTAAATCAACTCATGCATTTTATTGAATAGAACTATGATCCCCCTTATATCTTCATGTAATGACATGAACAAAAATTGGCAGATTTATCAATGACTTATCAACAGCTATAACAAGTTGTCCTAGTTTTTAGAAAGACCCGCAGTCCCCCCTCAAGTATTTAAAACATTGGGTTGGTGCAAGCTTCCACCACATTCCTTACACCAGTCCAATTCCTTTTAAATCGTGAGAGGGAGTGTACAATTCAGCAGAAGGGTCGAGAATCAGACCACCTATATCAACCTGAAGGAAACTTGCTGCTGATTCACCAATCAATTAAATCTGTATCAGATAATCGACTGGTCCTAAACAGTCTATTGCCTCTCTCATAGTTGCATGACAGGGAGCCTGTAGTCTTGACCAATTCTAATTCACAGTTTGGACTTTCCCTTAATGTGCATGTGAATTGACGATTGTTGGCTCACTAATTGACATTTTAAGTTGGATGCTATGGTCATTCTAGATTTAAATGTAGGTTTCGTATGCAATCCACAAAGTTTAGTCAGTACAAGGGAAAATGTGCACCTGCAAGCATTTGATATGTCGTGTATGGAAAGATCCATATGCCACCTCATTGATGGACATTTACACTGAAATGACAGCATGAGATCCATTTGACATGAGTCAAGACAGCTTTCTTTGCAAAAAATCAAATGTAGTTCTACACCTAAAGCTTTGCCTGTTTAGTGTCAGATTGTGTCTGTTAATTGGCCTTTAGCGCTCCCTTACAGCACTGTCTTGTGTTGTCTGATCTGTGAGCATGTGGTGATTGTGTTTAACGTCTGCCACTTTGCCTTTCCAACTCAACCTTACCATTTTGGTGTGCCTTTTGTGTGTGCATACAGACATATGTGCATGTACAAAAAACATGTCATTGTTGTGTGCATTCATGTACGCGTCAGTCTTTCCAACCTATCCTCGCCTCTTTTCTTTCCTTTCTTTTCTTTTCTCCCTCCTGCGTGTGGCCACCAGGCCTTAGAGAGGCAGAAAGAGTACTTTGATTGCATTAGGAATGAGAGGGATGAGCTCAGAGATGAGCTGGCTGACATCAAGGCGAAGGCCAAAACAGGAGAGGTAGGTCTCACCACCAGAGGGCTGGGAATAGTACTATATATTTCCATTATAGACACATTTGGTTTACAGGAATAAGCTCGCTAGCAACCAAACAGTGATGGGAAAAAAGCAACTTGTGGGGTCGACTGTCTTGTGTACCTCACAGTTTGTTCCTATTGTTTCTCCCAATGTCAAATGTGTTGGACACTTGGTGTGTCTGTCAGCCTGCGCACCAGTAATGGAAACCTTTTAGTACACTGTCACTTAATACGTAAAGCTCAACAGTTCTACGTGGTCTGCTCTGTGGCTTAATGTAGAACTGAACATTTTCCTCCACCTTTCGGCAGCTAGGGCAGATTTTTTTTTTTTTAAATAGAGATATAAAGATATTATGCTACTTTTATCTATAAAATGTCTTGCACAACCAGCTACATTAGTTTTAATTATAGACATTTATTTGGCGATTCCAACAGTCACTCATTTGCATGATGACACACAAGGTGGAGGAGTCTCATTTCATACAAGCACATTTGTTTCGATGATGACCTTTTGACCTATTTCAAAGTGGAGGAGAGGCGGCGAGCAACACCAATTGAGATTCTCCCCGTCTTCCTTTGACTCCTCCTAGAAACACGGCCTGGTCATAATCCCTGAGGGCATGCCTAACGGGGACATCAGCCACGACGACCCAGCCACAGGGATCACTGTGGTCACACAGGAGGCTGCCCAGGTGCTGGAGTCAGCAGGAGAAGGGCCTCTGGGTGAGTGGAGGGGACAGGAGCAGCTCTATTAAAGGGAGCATGGGGACAGATAAATGAACTTGTATCATTCAATAATACCAGGGGGAGAGTTTCATTGCTTTGGCCATAGCTGCAAGGAACCTCTTATGATATTTTCTTTCCTTTGCAGATGTTAGGCTACGAAAGCTTGCGGATGAAAAGGATGAACTCTTAGCTCAGGTACATAGAGTTTTCCTCTTCGACCCAAGTGACACGTTCTCATGAGTCTTTTTGAACTGTCTGCGTGTGGCGTTTCACAGATCAGGAAGTTGAAAATGCAGCTGGAGGATGAAAGGCAGAAGCACTCGAAGATGGAGAACGCCTTCACAGAGGGAGAGAGAATGGAGAATGGCACTGATCTGCACGTCATCGAGATGCAGAGTAAGTCTCATTCGTGCCCAAACCTAAAAAAAAAGATCACAACACAGAGGCATACACGTCACCACTTAAGTCTGTCTAAAGACTTTCTCGTTACATTATTCATACACAGAACCCCACTTGTCCAAAACATCCTATTAGCAGCTGCCAGTTCCATCTCTTCTTGTGTGCCAAGAACGAACTAACAGCAAGGCTCATATCTTTATTCTAATGTCCTGCGTAAGATAACTGTACTAACTCAAATGTTCTACTCTCTGCAGGAGATGCCAACAGACAGATAAGTGAATACAAGTTCAAGCTCTCGAAGGCAGAACAGGAAATGGGCACAATGGAACAAAACGTAAGTCATGGAAACACTGACATACTCGTCCACATGTACCCTAGCTGACCATATGCCAACTGGATACATTAGTGTTTGAATGAGAAAAGGAAAATAAGTCAGATTCGTATGTGAAGGACTTAGTTTCATTATCCTCATATCCAGATCAACAGACTTGAAGGACAAGTGTCCAGATACAAGGCATCGGCGGAAAACTCAGAGAAAATAGAAGATGAACTTAAAATTGAAAAAAGGAAACTTCAAAGGGAGGTAAGAAACCAAACTAAAATCAAGTCCGTGGTCAATGTTTGATTTTACATCAAATGTTCTCTAACCATTCCCTCCTTTTGCCACAGCTGCGTACAGCTCTGGATAAGACTGAGGAGATGGAGATGACCAACAACCACCTAGTAAAGCGCCTTGAGAAGATGAAGGCCAATCGGAACGCCCTTCTGTCTCAGCAGTGATGTCTGCTGGATTGCCGCAGAAGCCCTTAAACTCACACCTCAGTGTCTGGAGCACATTTCCATTCTTCCTGTAACACTTAAAGTTGTGTAGCAAAACCAAAAACACTTACAGAAAAAAAGCAACACTGGTAGCACCGAGGCGAGAATTAGTGTTTTTTTTTTTTTTAAATAAATGATTAGCATTGGTTTGTGCACCAGTGTCGTCGGAGGGAGACTCAACCTATTAAACCATAGTTACTAGGGGAGGTGATGAATCTAAGGAAAATTTGACTCATTACTTTATTTTTCAAAGCTTTGTACTACATGTTATTCACAAGGTTTTACTGCTGGGTGCTTGGCTATTATAATTTTTTTTAAATAAGTTGCATGAATGAGTATAATGGCGCTTTTTAACTGTTAAACCCTTACGGCTGCTCTCTGGCCGTGCACCTATCCATAATCCCTCACACAGTGAAGTGCCTTCTCACACCTGGAGACTGAGGGTTTTGCATTAACCAAACAATTCAAAACAATAACTGGTACAGAATTATGTATTTAAAGGTGCAGTCATGATTTAATGAAATATATAGAACCAATTGTCTGCAGAGGTTTCTCAAATATTTAAAGATTTCTTGGCAATAAGTGTAAATGTCAGAACTGTAAATACAAGGTAGATTTGTTATTTTTTTTTGCATGGGTTATGGCACATTGAATTCCATTTGTAAGAGTGATGGTTTGAGGTTCTTTATTTGGGGTACATCAGAAGACAGCACTACATACCACTTCTCAAACAGTGTTCGCTGCTTTGAAAGCCAAGCAGTTTCAAGTCTCAGGACCACACAGTGATTGTGTCTGGGGCAGCTATCGCATTGAATAAACTCTTAACAGATTTACACTGCCCTTTGTTTCATTTTGTTACCAGTAATCATGAACAAGTTGTTAATGCTTGAATTATACGCAAGCACCTCAATCCACTCTGTAAAAGTCAATGGTTAGAGCTAAACCACCTAAACAATTTGGAAGATGAGGGTTTGTACAGTACATAGTTATAGGTTAGTTGTTTTGGCAAGTCTGTTAGAACATCTACTTTACATGACAAGTCATTTTTCAGACATTAATTCACAATTCCAGTGGGTCAGAAGTTTACATACACTAAGTTGCGTGTGCCTTTAAACAGCTTGGAAAATTCCAGAAAATGTGGTCATGGCTTTAGAAGCTTCTGATAGGCTAATTGACATTTGAATCAATTGGAGGTGTGCCTCCTTGCTTGACATCACGGGAAAATCAAAATACCTCAAGATTTTGTAGATCTCTACAAATCTGGTTCATCCTTGGGAGCAATTTAATCTGTACAAACACCATGAGACCACGCAGCAGTGTTCTGTCTCCTAGAGATGAACGTAATTTTGTGTGAGAATCATTACCAGAACAACAGCAAAGGACCTTGTGAAGATGCTGGAGGAAACGGGTACAAAAGTATCTATATCCACATTAATTGAAAGGCTGCTCAGCAAGGAAGAACCCACTGCTCCAAAACAGTTTGCAACTGCACATGGGGACAAGGATGGGACATTTCTCCAAAAAGAACTCTGGTCTGATGAAACAAAAATGGAACTGTTGAGGAAAAAGGGGGAGGCTTGCAAGCCGAAGAACACCATTCCAACCGTGAAGCACGGGGGTGGCAACATGTGGGGGTGCTTTGCTGCAGGAGGGACTGGTGCACTTCACAAAATAGATTGCATCATGAGGTAGGAAAATTGTGTGGATATATTGAAGCGACATCAGTCAGGAAGTTGAAGCTTGGTCGCAAATGGACAATAACCCCAAGCATACTTCCAAATTTGTGGCAAAATGGCTTAAGGACAACAAAGTCAAGGCATTGGGAGTGGCCATCAAAGACCTGACCTCAATCCCATAGAAAATTTGTGGGCAGAACTGAAAAAGGTTGCGCGAGCAAGGAGGCCTACAAACCTGACTCAGTAACACCAGCTCTGTCAGGAGGAATAACCCAAAATTCATCCAGTTTATTGTGGGAAGCTTGTGGAAGGCTAGCTGAAACGTTTGAACCAAGTTATACTCAATTAGAATTACCTTTGAATTGTTTATGTAAACTTCTGACCCACTGCGAATGTGATAAAAGTAAATCACTCTACACTATTATTCTGACATTTCACATTCTTAAAATAAAGTGTTAATTCTAACTGACCTAAAACAGGGATTTTTACTAGGATTAAATGTCAGGAACTGTGAAACTTTAAATGTATTTGGCTAAGGTGCATGTAAACTTCCGACTTCAACTGTATATCAAATGGTTTCCCGAAACAGACATGCAGCCCATGGACAGTGTTTCTCATGTCTTAGCATCGCTCAAATACTTTGTAGAGGTCTGGTAGATTAGCAATCTGGAGTACGCTGCCATCCTCACTGAAGTGTTTCGGAGGACTGAAGAGGCTCCGGAAGGATTTAAACAGGAGATGCTCCACCTTCCAACGCCACGAGTTCAGCTCTGCATCCTGCAACACATTCACAACCATAGTCTGTTCAGTAAATGCTAAATGGGACCAAAACTGAAAATACAAGAGCGTGTTCCTACGACATGGCAGTATTTCTTCCATTTCAAAATGATTTGCTCCTGAATCCTTGGTTTCTACTAAATGTGACCTTGGTGTCATCAACTACCCGCTTATATCAGATTGACAAGTGCGAGACACACTACAACAACAAAAACACAAGGCTGTGTTCATTAGGCACGCAACTGAAAATGAAAATAGGTCAACTCCATGTAGTCCTTCCATTTCCTTCTGTTTGATGCCTAATGAAAACGACCCGGGATGGCGCATCTGAGTGACATACCTGCTCCTCCTCTCCCGGCTCCAGCTCCAGGACATACTGTTTCCTGATAGAGTAGAACTGGCTGCACTCCTTGCTGAAGTCTCTGAAGCAGTCCTTCTCATTGTCCCAGTTCACCTACACAACCCCTTCGATTAGTCTGTTTAGTATATAAGAACTTATTGATAAGACATGGTCATGGATAAGAATAGTTCACACCTCAGTAGCCAAACGTAGGATGAACATGGGCAGACCCTCCATAGGAGGGGTGTACTTGTCAAGCAGCAATGGCAAACCGGTGAGATTTCCTTCCTGCAAACAAGACACATTCTGATCTTAAGTTTTGCCCTGATTTCATGCATGACAATTACATTTAGGTGGCAAGTGCTGATGGTCCAACCAGGTATGATTTCAATGTTTTTGTCAGCACAGACAGGATACAGAGGGTCAGCAGACAGACCTGGTCGATCTCCATGGAGAAGTAGTCCTCCAGCATCTCAGATTTCTTCTTCAAGAAGTCGACTATGTATTGGGCCAGACCCTCCTTGGGCCCGTCCTCCTCCGACCAGCCGCTCTCCTCGGAGTCCAGAGCCAGCATGGCCAGGTCATAGAGTGGTGCAGGCTCCTGGAACAACACAACATCATCAAGCCAACTCGGAGCCAAATATTTGGGCCCGTATTCACAATGCGTCTAATCTAAGTTTAGGTCCTCCCTGTCCATCTTATCTGAAAGGCTAAATTGTTCTGAGACAATTAGTGAAAACAGGCCCAGAATCACAGCCTCTGGTAATGTGATAACAGGATTTTAGAAACAAATAAACTTATTTACATAAGTATTTAGACCCTTTGATATGAGACTCAAAATTGAGCTCAGGTGCATCCTGTTTCCATTGATCATTCTTGAGATGTTTCTAAAGCTTGATTGGAGTCCACCTGTGGTAAATTCAATTGATTGGAGATGATTTGAAAAGGCACACATCTGTCTAAGGTCACACAGTTGACAGTGCATGTCAGAGCAAAAAACCAAGCCATCAGGTCGAAGGAATTGTCCGTAGAGCTCAGAGATAGGATTATGTCAAGGCACAGATCTGGGGAAGGGTACCCAAAAATGTCTGCAGCATTGAAGGTCCCCAAGAACACAGTGGACTGCATCATTCTTAAATGGAAGAAGTTTGTAACCACCAAGACTCTTCCTAGAGTTTGCCGCCTGGCCAAACTGAGCAATTGGGGGAAAGAGCCTTGGTCAGGGAGGTGACCAAGAACCCGATGGTCACTCTGACAGCTCCAGAGTTCCTCTATGGCGATGGGAGAACCTTCCAGAAGGACAACCATCTCTGCAGCACTCCACCAATCAGGCCTTTATGGTAGTGTCCAGACGGAAGCCACTCCTCAGGAAAAGGCATGACAGCCCGCTTGGAGTTTTCCCAAAAGGTGCCTAAAGGACTCTCAGACCATGAGAAACAAGATTCTCTGGTCTGATGAAATCTTTGGCCTGAATGCCAAGCATCACTTTTGGAGGAAACTTGGCACCATCCCTACAGTGGAGCATGGTGGTGGCAGCATCATGCTGTGGGGATGTTTTTTAGTGGCAGGGACTGGGAGACTAGCCAGGATCGACGGAAAGATGAACGGAGCAAAGTACAGAGAGATCCTTGATAACCTGCTCCAGAGCACTCAGGACCTCAGAACCTTCGCCCCAGTCTAACAGGAAAACACAGGAATGGCTTTGGGACAAGTCTCAATGTCCTTGAGTGGCCCAGCCAGAGCCTGGACTAACATCTCTGGAGAGACTGGAAATAGCTGTGCAGCGATGTTCCCCATCCAACCTGACAGAGCTTGAGAGGATCTGCAGAGAAAAATGGGAGAAACTCCCCAAATATAGGTGTACCAAGCTTGTAGCGTCATACCCAAGAAGACTCGAGGCTGTCATCACTGCTTCAACAAAGTACTGAGTAAATGGTCTGAATTACTTATGTAAATTGGATATTTCAGTTCTTTTTTTTTTTTTTTAATTGCAAAATGTTCTTAAAACCCGTTTTTGCTTTGTTATTACAGGGTATTGTGTGTAGATGGATTAGGGTAAAAAGCTATTTAACGTGACAAAATGTGGAAAAAGTCAAGGGGTCTGAATACTTTCCAAATGCATTGTACAAACTGCTCCCAACTTTAAAAATGTTAGGCACCAAATAGAATTTTAGGAGCACCAGAAATAGATATCTTTTATATAGTTCAGGCTTACATTAGGCCTATATGAATCCTACCTTTGAAGCACATCTTATGAGAAGCAGACGCTTCTCCTTTCTTCATGGGCCAATCAAATTGGCCTAGACCTACTGTCAAGTTACCAGGTTGTTAGCAAGCTAGGTAACATGACTGCAAAACGTTGTTTGTTATAAAACATTTTTAAAAACATTTCCGGTTTTTAGGACGACAAGCGGGTGAGATCCAATCAAATTTCAATAGTCACATGCGCCGAATACGAATACAACATTTTACCTTGCAGCAGTAAAAAAATAATATATACAGGGGGGTACCGGTACAGAGTCAATGTGCGGGGGCACCGGTTAGTTGAGGTAGTATGTACATGTAGGTAGAGTAAATTAAAGTGAATGTGCATAAATGACAACAGAGAGTGGCAGTGTTGTGGCGAGGGGGGCATGTGAATCGTCTGGGTAGCCATTTGACTAGATGTTCAGGAGTCTTATGGCTTGGGGGTAGAAGCTGTTTAGAAGCCTCTTGGACCTAGACTTGGCGCTCCGGTACCGCTTGCCGTGTGGTATCAGGGAGAACAGTCTATGATTAGGGTGGCTGGAGTCTGACAATTTTTAGGGCCTTCCTCTGACACCGCCTGGTATAGACTGGCGCATATAATTGTTTAAAAACAATTCACTGAATTTATAAAACAAAACTGACTAAAACATTTTATAAACAGGTTGGTTCTTTAGATAGGTATGGTCAAAAATGTTGGCAGTATCATATGAGACGGTACTACGGTATTCTAAAATGTTGGTACCATGATATTACCGTGGTACAGGTATACCGTGCTACACATTGATGTGTGTCATACTTACAGATAACCTCAAGATGCCAAAGTTACCGAAGTCGTAGATCAAAATTTGGTAGAATAGCTCCTGGCTAAAAAAAGAAGAGAAAAAGCTAAATATTTAACACCTTGAGCAACCGCACAGGAATACTTCTAATTGATATATTTATTTTGCAGCAAAGTATATTTTTTAAAGCTTCTACATGCAACTCTGCACAACAAATGTTTTTCTGAACCCTTCTACATTAATGTGGATGCTACTATGATTACAGATGCAGTATAATGGATGAGTAAAAAAGTTTGAGGCATAAATATCATACCACCCCCAAAAATGTGAATCTCCCCTGTTATTAGGTAATGGTGAGAGGTTAGCATGTCTTGGGGGGTATGACCTTTGTGCCTCTGTCACACAAGCTTGATGTAGTCATTGCGTGCTAGGAATATGGGAGCAAATACTTTTGACTACTTTATTACAGGCCTTCAGAAAGTATTCATACCCCTCGACTTATTACACATTGTGTTGTTACAGCCTGTATTCAAAATGGATGGTAGTTTTAATTTAATTTATTTTATTTAATAAACACAACAAAATGTGGAAAGTCAAGGGGTGTGAATACTCTCTGAAGCCACTGTATGTGTGAATTCTTCCAAATACTTTATGACACCTTCAAGTGAGGGGACAAGATGCATAAAGTGCTTTCATATCCAAAAATGCTGCCCTGGTAAAAGCTAAATTATACATTTTAGCTTAACTGTCCAAATAAATAGGTAGGGGAGTGCATGTGGTTCTGACCTGAGTTTGGTGGTGTTGAGAAGGTACAGTTTGGTATGGTGCTGGATCAGAGTCCACTGGGGGTTGACACAGCCCACAAACGAGTGATTCTGAAGCATCTCTTGAAGACCTGAGGAAGACCAAACATACATTGGACAGGCTCTCAAACCAGATAATAATAATAATATATGCCATTTAGCAGACGCTTTTATCCAAAGCGACTTACAGTCATGTGTGCATACATTCTACGTATGGGTGGTCCCGGGAATCGAACCCACTACCCTGGCGTTACAAGCGCCATGCTCTACCAACTGAGCTACAGATCTTCTGCTAAGTGTTTTTGCCCATCCTTAGTTTACTACAATCTCATTTTTCTGTACTGAAGTAAGTACAGTATTGCAACAGCTGTGTGCGAAGTAGCTTTCTTCACCTGATGGTGTCAGCAAAGACACAATCACGAGTATAGTGGAATATCTACAGTATATAGTGGATTAGCTCGTTCAAATCGCATTTCCCCTTCCTCAGTTCTCCCCCTTTCACACACTACTTCTAACCTATGGTAGTTAGAATTGAGACCACCGCAGACACTCCTTCCTGTACGTGTCCAGTATTTGATGATGGATGGAGTTGGGTATACCTTTGTGTGCGTGCTCAGTGATGTCATCTCTCAGCTCCTTCACACTGCTCAGCTTGATGGCTCGTCTCTTGGTTGTGGCTGCAGCAGTCAGGTTCTCCTGCTCCTCGTCCTCACCGGCACGGGGACGCTTCCTGGGCCGACCCAACAACACCCACACACTACTATTAAAACTGCTTTTACTAAACACACACCATACTCAGTTAAATACGTGCGCGCACACACACATCTAACAAATACACGCGTGAGTACACACTCCATGCACCACCAAATATACAGACATTCTAAGCACCACTAAATACACTGACACACTCCATAAACCACGTAATACACTATTCAAACAAGCACTCAGTGAATGTATCCCTGAAGCCCACTAAGAAGGCATGATCACCTGGGGAGATCAGCTGGGGTATTTCGGCTGGTTCCCTCCCCATCCTCTGTGGCACCTGGCGCCTGTTCCTCCAGGATCTCTGCGTTGTCCATCTCTTCCATATCATTGGTGGTCACAGATTCCCCCCTGCTCTGCCCATTAGGGTTGGCGGTGGGAGTAGGGGCCAGCTTGGACGCCGGCTGGAGAAAGGCGTCCAGCTTTTGGGCTCTACTGTCGGTCCTGACCATCTGATGGGCGTAGACCCGCTCACCGTCCCCTGTGGAGTTGGAGGAAGACTTCCCCTCGCTGGCGGAGACAGACAGCCCAGGCAGCAATGTCTACAAAGAATTAGGTCAAACGGATAACCTTTTATTTTTCACCTCAATTCCAAGAATGCAGCTTCTCTTTTTTACTACTACTGATTCTACACACCAACTAATCCACTAAAGAAAAGAAAGAGAATTCCATACACCCAGTTTAGCTTATTGGCACATACTGTATGTTGTGTTAAATACCTAGTAGTATAATATCCTGTTAAAAACAATAAAAAACGAGAAGACATTCAGCATGGAGGACTGCGGAGCTAACAGCACCTGTGTGAAGTACGTGCGTGAGGAGTTGGAGCCCAGGAGTTTGCTCTCTATCTGTTTTTGAACGCTCTCGACGATACAGTCTTCGTGGAGGAAGTGCACCTCGTGTTTGGTCGGGTGGACATTCACGTCGATGTTATGAGGGGCAATCTCCAGGCTTAAGCAATAGAACAAAGAACAGTAAACACAACCAGAAATCATTTGCTATCCAGTTAAGTGACAGTAACCGGAGTTACCTGAGATATAGAAATGGGTGAGAGTTCTTGGGAAGGTATGCAGCATAAACGGTCTCAATGGCTTTTTTTAAGGCACTCGATTCAACCAGACGATCTGAGGAGAAAAACAAGACTATTAGTAAAAAAATTCACAGGAATATCGTATTCAAGTTCATATAACTAGTTATTTTAACATAGCGCTCCTGTGGCACATACGATTGATGAAGAGGATGAGGATGCACTTCTTCACTGAGTAGTTGGCATTGGAGATGTGGCCCTTCAGCTTATAGGCAAGCTTCTGATCCTCACAGCCCACTTCAATCAGCTCCCTACGGAGAAAAAAAACATGCAACACACTGCTCACTCTTCATACCACAGACTCAATGGCAAAACTGGTATCGATGACATCAATGTAGCCAGATTTCAACCCGTTCTGGTTGTAATTAAGTTATTTCAACCAGCTTCGCCCACTGGGGAAGGTCAAGATCACTGGGCACAAGAAAAACCAGCAGAAGTCCAATTAACTTAACTATGCAGAACGTATCAGATTATAGCTCAAAGCATTCACTAACAGATCAAGATAAAACTCTGTCTGGCTGCAGATACAATTCAAAATGGATGGCATAACCTTTATTCACTCAACAAGGAACTGACATCCCAACATGAGAGAGTAATCTTGGAGGGGTATCCCCCCCCCCCCCGTACCTGCTGACTGTATTGCCGAAAACCACACGGATATTATCCAGTATGGAGGCGTTGGGTAGGGTCCTGACGTCAGCCATGGTCTCGCCTTGCTGGGAAAAAAATATTTAAAAAAGACAGAATATTTGTGACAAACAACCGAAGTCTCCTCCCTTCGGGGACAATGACCTCCGTTGAAAACATCAAGGGTAGGAAACGTGAAGGAAATCAAAATCTCACCTTTTTGACAGCAAAGCTTTTCCCAGAGTTGTGTATGGCATACCTGTCAAAACAAAAAGATCAAAAAAGATAGTTTGCATGAGTCACAACACATTGCCAGCACACAAAATAAATAAAAATATTTGTGACGCTTGAGGCCACACACACACACCTGCTCACCACCTCCACAATCCTGGAGTACTCATCACTGGGGCTCTTCAGTGCTTTCCTCCTGGTGGACACGTTATAAAACAGATCCTCCGCCTGTGGATGTTCAGAGATACTTGAAGTCGTCGTCTCTTTTCGCACATTATAGTCGATATACCTTTGCAGTTGTAAGTGGCCATTTAATGAACTCACGGTGATCTGTGTCCCCTGGTTTCCAGCGCAGGGTTTGGGTTGGGTCTTTAGTTTCCCATCGCAGTAGGTGGCTCTGGGGAGGGTGAGGGCAGCACTTACAGACTGAGGATTCAAACGCGTTACTGGGCAATTCGACAAAAGGACTGATGGCCTCGTCAATCAAAGTGTAATGAAATAACAGGCTACCTGTAAGCACACTTGGCGTCAGCCGTTTTGGTTGTTATGGTCACATGGGCAACATGGCTTATACTGGCAAGTGCCTGAAACACACACACACACACACACACACACACACACACACACGTCACATGGATAGTCCAGAAACACTAGAATTGAACATCTAGCTTTGCCCACATAAAGAATTAACCTACACCAAAATACATCCCCATTACAACGTAACCTTGACAAATGTGGATGGTTGAATTACTCAAACGATCAAACAAATCGGAAATGCTTCACCTCTCCTCGGAAACCATAGGTCGAGATGGCGTTGAGGTCCTCAAAAGTCTGGAGCTTGCTTGTTGTAAACCGTTCACATACTATCTCCATATCTTCTTTCTTCAAAAGAGAAAGTAAAACAGTCGAAAGGAAAGTGAGAAGTGAACCAAAATATGGACTTGGTGGAAGTTGTTTATTTTGCTTACATGACTCACTCTCACACACACACACACACACACACACACACACACACACACACACACACACACACACACACACACACACACCACACCTTACCCTGATGCCAGTGCCATTGTCTTGTATCTGGATAAGTTTCAGACCCCCCTCCTTCACAGTCACCTGTATGTTGGTGGACTTGGCATCTAAACTGTAACATTACAGTGAATGCAAATATCATATGGTGAACCAAACTGATATCTTCTCACAAACCAAATTGCAAAGACTTGGTACAGCAACTATGTAAACAATCAGCTGTCATGCGAATAGCAACTGCTGCACAGCTACAGTTAGCTATGGATATAACTCCAATGTGACATTGGAGTTATTGCCAAAGCTAGCTATGCTACAGATTCAGTCACCAGATGCTGAGGGGGGTCCAGTGCAGCAAAGTCAGGCACGCAGCTTCAACAGTACAGAAAAAGACGTGGTAGGGACCAGCAGCTTCATGCAGGACTTCCTCACGCACCTCAGCAGCCTGTATTTGACACTGTAGAGAACCTCCGTGACAGTGGCTGAGGTCCACAGCTGCCTGACCACCACCCAGGTAGTGTTGAACAAACACACGAGCAGGTGTGTGTGTGTGTGTTGGTGGGTGGGTGGTATGAATATTTTTTTATTCATAATTCATACAAAATGTTATTACTCATACGTGCACGTCTAAAACTTTGTTACACTGTTGTATTCTCTGACATACAAACCTGGACGCAAACTGAAGACTTGTCTGGCCAACACAGACACCTATGAGGTTGTCAGTCTGACACCCAGAGATGACAGCACCCTGGTTCGTGTGACATCATCCATGTCCAAACTCATTGACCGGCTGTGCTAAAGCATGGGCAAGATATTTGGGGATTTTAGCTCTGGGATCCACAAAACTGGTGGAACTGCAAACTTGGCCTGATGCAGAAAACTCTGAAGTTTAGCATCTTACAATAACACTCCTGATCTTACTAACAATCCACACTTGTTAAAAACCCATAAAAGCATTTAACTAAATATTATTTTCCTTATTGTGTGTGTATCTTCAGATTTTGGAGATTCAGAGGTTGATGATCTAACAAGGCAATTTCAGTCTGTGATGTGGATCTGATCCCAGACCAGTGGACCATCCTGAAAGCTAGGCCCTACCAGGATCCAAAGAGCAGCGTGAAGAAGACATCCTGGCCCGAGGTCCACAGGACGTTCAAACAACTGTGCCCTGACCTTCTTCAGCTGGTAGAGATCAGCTCAAGCCAGCGTCTGGCCCAGAAGGCCAAACTTTATGGAGCAGAGAGGAGCAAGGAAGACTGAGGACAAGGAGGAGGATAAGTCTGAACAAGACTGAAGAGGCCTGGCCTAATTTCAATCAAGCATGTGTGTGCGTGTGAGAGAGCGTGCGAGAGAGAGATAGATAGAGATGTAATGGTTAGTAGTTCCGTGAGTTCTTGAGACTAGAGGTCGACCAATTAATCGGAATGGTCGATTAATTAGGGCCGATTTCACGTTTTCTTAACAATCGGACATGGCATTTTTGGGCGCAGATTTTTTTTATTTTATACCTTTATTTAACTAGGCAAGTCAGTTAAGAACACATTCTTATTTTCAATGACGGCCTTGGAACAGTGGGTTAACTGCCTTGTTCAGGGTCAGAGCAACAGATTTTCACCCTATCCGCTCGGGGGATCCAATCTTGCAACCTTACAGTTAACTAGTCCAACGCTCTAACCACCTGCCTCTCATTGCACTCCATGAGGAGCCTGCCTGATATGCAAATGAAGTAGAAGCCAAGGTAAGTTGCTAGCTAGATTTAAAAACATATCTTATAAAAAACAATAATTCATAATCACTAGTTATAACTACACATGGTTGATGATATTACTAGTTTATCTAGCGTGTCCTGCGTTGCATATAATCGATGCAACGCTGGGGGATGATTTAACAAAAGAGCATTTGCGAAAAAAAAGCACAATCGTTGGACGACTGTTGTTGCCGTAGGCGCCGTTGCTGTCTGGTGAGCACCTGCCTTACAACAGGTCTACAAGCCTTCAGTCCAGCCTGTGTTCCTGGTGTAACTCGGGCAGTTGTTGTTGCCATCCAGTACCTGTCCCACAGGTGTGATGTTCGGATGTACCGATCCTGTGCAGGTGTTACGCGCGTGGTCTGCCACTGCGAGGACAATCAGCTGTCAGTCATGTCTCCCTGTAGCTTTGTCTTAGGCGTCTCACAGTACTACGGACATTGCAATTTATTGTCCTGGCCACATCTGCAGTCCTCATGCCTCCTTGCAGCATGCCTAAGGCACGTTCACACAGATGAGCAGGGACCCTGGGCATCTTTCTTTTGGTGTTTTTCAGTCTCAGTAGAAAGGCTTCTTTAGTGTCCTAAGTTTTCATAACTGTGACCTTAATTGCCTGCCGTCTGTAAGCTGTTAGTGTCTTAAAAAAATGTTCCACAGGTGCATGTCCATTAATTGTTCATGGTTCAATGAACCTGTTGAACCTCAATTCAATGAACCTGTTGAAATCAAGTCTTCTTGGGTATGATGCTACAAGCTTGGCACATGTGAATTTGGGGAGTTTCTCTCATTCCTCTCTGCAGATCCTCCCAAGCTCTGTCAAGTTAGATGGGGAACAGCTTCCGTCTGGCCACCATAAAAGGCCTGATTGGTGGAGTGCTGCAAGGAACTCTGGAGCTCTGTCAGAGTGAACATCGGGATCTTGGTCACCTCCCTGACCAAAGCCCTTCTCCCCCGATTTCTCATTTCGGCCAGGCAGCCAGCTCTAGGAAGAGTCTTGATGGTTCCAACTTCTTCCATTTAAGAATGATGGCCACTATGTTCTTGGGGACCTTCAATGCTGCAGAAATGTTTTGGAACCCTTACCCAGATCTCTGCCTCTGCCTGTCTTGGAGCTCTACAGACAATTCCTTCGACCTCATGGCTTGGTTTTTACATAGACAGGTGTGTGACTTTTCAAATCATGTCCAATCAATTGAATTTACCACAGGTGGACTCCAATCAAGTTATAGAAACATCAAGAATGATCAATGTCGCAGCAGTCTAAGAAACTGCATCTCAGTGCTGGAGGCATCACTACAGACACCCTGGTTCAAATCCAGGCTGTATCACAGCCAGCCGTGATTGGAAGTCCCATGACGGCCTACATTGTAAATAAGAATTTGTTTCTTAACTGACTTGCCTAGTTAAAATATAAATATATATTGTGTGTAGATTGAATGCACTGTATGTAAGGGATAATCAACAAGAGGCTATGCGTTCTATGTAAATAAGGAATGCCATGGAAGGTGTGCTCCACAATGCGTTAGCGGAGTAGAACTAATCTTCCACGGACTTGAACTAATCTTCCATTGACTAACGCATAGCCTCTCGTTGATTATCTCTTACATATACCACAGCTATAGCCACGAGTTGATTATCCCATTTGCCGCTATACATTTTCTCAACATCCACTGAAGTAGCTAGCAAGTTTACTAGATCGCAACAGTAGTTGCCTTGGTTACCAAACAAACAGACTTGCTAGTTTATCTAAACAAACCATCAGTCCTAGCTTGCTATTATGAAAATCTAATTCAATAATGGCAATAATGTTTTCAATTCGACTTTTACTGTCAAAAGCAGTTCAAACACAGAACATGTAAGAACTAAATATAGTAAAGGAATTCTACAGTGCATTAGAAGGAAATAATGCGTGCTCTAAAATAACCTTCAAACCAATCCAAAACAAGTATTCAACAAAAACAGACATAAACTGGGTGGTTCAAGCCCTGAATGCTGATTGGCTGACAGCCGGTGTTTATCAGACCCTATATCACAGGTATGACAAAACATACATTTTTACTGCTCTAATTACATTGGTAACCAGTTTATAATAGCAATAAGGCACCTCTAGGGTTTGTGGTATAAGGCCAATATACCACTCTGCGTTGCGTTGTACTTAAGAACAGTTCTTAGCTGTGGTATATTGGCAATATACCCCCCCTTATTGCTTAAATATACCACGGGTATGAGGCAAAATAATTGTTTACTGTTCTAATTACATTGGTAACCTGTTTATAATAGCAATACTGTACCTCTGGGGTTTGTTGTATATGGCAAATATACCACGGCTAAGGGCTACCTCCAGGCACTCAGCCGTGGATAAGAACCGCCTTTAGCCGTGGTATATTGGTCATATACCACACCCCCTGATTGATTGTAAATGCGGAAAGGGAACTACGAACGATAGGAGGAAAGAATCATAATTTGCTTTTGATAATGACATAGTTTCAAACACAAACATATATAGGCATATTTACAGACGGATTTTCATTTTAAAAGTTGCTTTCTGTATTTGCACAACTGACACACACACACACTGATATAACTCTATCTCCATAGAGCTAGCCAGCTAACTCGTTAAATAACGTTAACACCATCAGACACAATTATAAACTCTTAGCTTGAACGCTAGCTAGCTACTTTTGTTAGCAATACGGCTAACAATTAGCATTCATCCTAGTTAGCTAGTTAACTTACCAGTTTTCAAGCAATTCTTTGATAGCATTTGCAGGACGTTGGATAACTTCTCCAGCAGCAATCCGATTAACAACGGTCTCATCGAGTCTCCGAATCACCCCGGACATACTGTTAGCTTTGATTCAGATTGTGAATATTATCAGAAGTAAAACAAATAGCTGCTTAAATGGGACACCCTTACTTAATAAGAGTAGCTATCTTAACATCCTACCACCATCACAACATGTTGTTAAAAGCGCGGGGGAGAGTGAGGGGTTCGATTAATCTCGCCAGTGCGCCCGTTGAGCCGTGTTTTGCACCGGCTGAAAGTTGATTGCATTCGATTTGGAACCGGGCTGCCTCCCGGACGTGAGCCAGGTAACCCGCCTTGTCCGAGGCCGAGGTCGCCTCAAAACAAAAGTGAAGTAATTATTAAGCAATAATTAAGTCATTCGTAGGATTCTGTTTTCACATGCAACAGTGACATCTGCCTTCACAATAAAAACTAGTTGGAAAAAGCACACATTTATTTTATGGAAAAGAGATGTATGTTTCTGGACGATGCACCAATACTGCCTTGTTGACAAAATAACGGAGTGGTGTCACTTACTGCTTTCGCCCGATGATGTGACCGGATTTTTGACCGATTCAACCTGGGCCAGTGTAAAATAACTCCCTGTGTCAAATCTCTTCTATACAACCCCATGATTGGCTGTTCCTAAAAACAAGTCAACTGTAGCAGCCAATAGGGATAGGGATTGCTGTAACAACTCGCGAGTGCCTGTGTTTCCTGTGATACAATGCTACTTTTTTGTTTTGGTTTAGATTACTACTAGTGTGCATTATCAAAAAAAATATTTTATATTTAGCTGCCATGAAAATTGCCACAGTGCTGTCAATCTGCTGGAGATTAACATCTAATCATTTACATAATAATCATACCAAAAATAAAATCCTTATTTTCTGGTGTCATATATTTTATATTAGTAAAACATGTTTTGTGGTAAAACAACAACAACAACAGTATTTACACTTTTGAGCCACAGCAACGTCATATTTTGGGTTCCGGCAGCATGACATGGATGGGATAGAATGCTGTGAGCAGTGCATCAGGAGGGTGGCGCTGTTTGGTCACCAAGACCAGGCTGAACTTCTCAATGCGGTCCAGCATGAACTCAGTTCTGGCATACTGAGGACCATCTGTGGAGCGCACCAGGCTGAGGTACCTACCGGGAGACGACATACCTTGATATCAATCGCGCAATGAGAGGGCGCAGCCTTGCATTTTTTTTTATGTCTTACCTCACCACTTAAATGTAAAGAAAATCTAACTACAACTGAGAAAGGTTCATATTGAGATGATCTATGAGCTGGCAGTAAGCGCTTGGTACTGTACCTCTCTTCTTGCAGGAGCTCCTTGTTCATCAGCTGCTCACTCAGCCCTGGGTTCACCTGGTCTAGCTGGTTCTGTACACTCTCAAACAAGTCCACCTCCATCATGTTAATAACCAAGGGCTTTCCGAACCTGCAGACAGGATTACATCAGAACAGCCTTTCTATTCATACATACATTTATCTGTGTCCTTATTCACTCCTTTATTTATACAAAAACAATATTTTTTGTGACATATTTACTGTTGGCAATTCAAATGAGCAGCCCGACCCTGAATTTGATATACATTAAGGTTTTACAGCAAACTCTTAAAAACACTTCTTACACCTGCTGCTGTCGTTGATGTGCATAACTCAAATTTAGGCTTAGGCTGCTCATTGCCGGCACCCCTGTAATATCTCTCTCTCACACCTGATGGCCCCCAGTAGAGCGAGTCTCAGTTTGTCAGGCTGCATGTCTCCAGGATGCAAGGCGTCCAGGTAGTTAGTGTCTCTGTAGCGTAGAAATGTGGCAGCCTGACCATAGGTATCCACAAGCAGGGGCCACCTAACATCAGATACACAGCCAGTGTGGATAAACTTAATTAACTGAATCTAATGTTAAATTGTAAACAGAGCGATTCACTAAATACAGAGAGATGAACAACCTGTTTGTGTTTTGTTTGAGCAGCTAACCTGAGGGCAAAAAGTCATACTAAAGTGAGTAAGTAATTATTATAATTATTTTACCTGCCATCCTGCTTGATCTTGCCGCCTACATCTTTAATAAGAACTTCCTCAAGGTCGCGAACCGGGCAACGAACCCCACCACGGTCCAGGACAGCATCTTAGTTCACATAAACACACACTATGAGAATATTACATTTTGTGTTGCTCCAGGGAAAGGTGTGTTTGTTTGTCTCTGTGTCTGTGTATGTGTGTGTGTGGGGGGCTGCATGTGTGTGTGCATGTGACATTACATACCACCACCAGACTGCTCTCTCAGTGTCAGCTTGGCAAGGGATAGTTTCCCTGCAGCCTCATGAGCTGCTATTTGAGCTTTCGCCAACACATCTTCAGCTTCATGAACCACCTTTACACACGCACGCACGCACGCGCACACGCACACACGCACGCACGCACGCACGCACGCACGCACACACACACACACACACACACACACACACACACACACACACACACACACACACACACACACACACACACACCAGTACTGAGACAATACATACATCATTACTTCAGTACTGAGACAATACAACTTTAGCAGTGTGCTAAAAAAGTACAGTGACTACCAGCAAAGTGACTTTAGCCTGCTCCTCCATACCCTTCCTCACACATGTATCATGTTCTGTGATCCTCTTATTCAGCTCAACGAAGGCCTTCTGCAGCTATATACACACACAGGGCGAGTGACGTCAGAGTGATGAAAGGGACATTTTCCCTGTTCATCTTGGAACTATTGATTCCGGATGTGTCTTACCTCTCTTTGGCATCGCTCATGCTCTTTCTGGAGCTGATCCACCTCCCCTTTCAGGCTGAGGGAAAACACAGGCCATTTTTGGTTTGCACGTTTGCACTGTTTCCCCCTATCAGTGAACAATGTGTGGGGAAATCATGTCAGCTATCCTCTCTTATCTGTCCTCAACTCAGCAAAAGTGACTATGCAGGACTGGCCTGATGACGTGACTTAACAGGACTGACGTGCCTTTGTGTTGAAGTTGAGGGGAAGTAGATAGATATAAACATATTACAAATAGTACAAATAATGTGTGCACACAACATCTGATCTCTGGCCAAGCTATTCAGTTTCTCTTACTGTTCTGGCTAAATTGTGTATCTTACTCTGTTGTCTATGCTGTGTGCATGAGACATGACCTAATTAGACTATGTTTGGGAGCATAGGGTTGGGTTTTGAGAGTGTCATACTCTACGAAAGGTTTCTGTTTTGAGTGGGAGGGGTTGAACACTTGGGCGTGACTCTTACCGTTCAGTCTGCGCCTCATTCTGCTTTTCCTCTTCCTCCGCCCTCCTCTGTTCCTCTCCCTTCATCTTCGACAGCATGGAGTCAGTGGCACTCAGATCCCAGTTCTGTAAAGTGGCAACCACAGCCTCTTCAGAAGCCACCTGGAACATGTCCACAAACACATAAGCCCAAACATGGCTTGTAAAAACACAATTACACAGCCGCCCTCTGTATCTGTCTCTCTCATTCACACACACACACACACACACACACACACACACACACACACACACACACACACACACACACACACACACACACACACACACACACACACACACACACACACACACACACACACACACACACACACACACACACACACACACACACACACACACACACACACACACAAATAACCCTGATTATTGTCTATGCACACACAGTCACACATACCTGCTCTGGAGTGCTACCATCATCTGCATGGATCCTTGGGTCTGCCCCAAGCTGTAGAAGAGTCTGCACTGCCCAAAGATGGCCTCCAAACGCAGCTCTGTAGATTGGAGTCCGTCCAAATGCACCCTATTAACAAACAAAAAACAATTCCTGACATACTTCTGCAATTGCTTAGGCCTTAGGCATGGACATTTAACTCCAATACTCAGAAATATATATTTAGTTGTTTGCCTGCTGGAGAAAGTTTGTGGAAGACAAACACTTCCAAAGAAAGGGTTTAAGTCAGGTCATGCTTGTTTTTTTATTTAACCAGGCAAGTCAGTTATGAACAAATTCTTATTTACAATGACGGGGAGGGAACAGTGGGTTAACTGCCTTGTTCAGGGGCAGAACGACAGATTTTTACCTTGTCAGCTCAGAGATTTGATCTAGCAATTTTTCAGTTACTGGCCCAACCCTCTAACCACTAGGCTAACTGCCTATCAATAGATGTGAACAGTCTTGGCCAAAAGTTTTGAGAATGACACAAATATTAATTTCCACAAAGTTTGTTGCTTCAGTGTCTTTAGATATTTTTTTGTCAGATATTACTATGGAATACTGAAGTATAATTACAAGCATTTCATAAGGGTCAAAGGCTTTTATTGACAATTACATGAAGTTGATGCAAAGAGTCAATATTTGCAGTGTTCACCCTTCTTTTTCAAGACCTCTGCAATCCACCCTGGCATGATGTGAATTAACTTCTGGGCCAAATCCTAACTGATGGCAGCCCATTCTTGCCTAATCAATGCTTGGAGTTTGTCAGAATGTGTGTGTTTTTGTTTGTCCACCCGCCTCTTGAGGATTGACCACAAGTTCTCAATGGGATTAAGGTCTGGGGAGTTTCCTGGCCATGGACCCAAAATATCAATGTTTTGTTCCCCGAGCCACTTAGTTATCACTTTTGCCTTATGGCAAGGTGCTCCATCATGCTGGAAAATGCATTGTTCGTCACCAAACTGTTCCTGGATGTTGCTCTCGGAGGATGTGTTGGTACCATTCTTTATTCATTTATTCATCTTTATTCATTTTTGGGGGGATTCAGTTAATTTGCATGGCAAAGAGGGACTTTGCAATTAATTGCAATTCATCTGATCACCCTTCATAACATTCTGGAGTACATGCAAATTTCCATCATACAAACTGAGGCAGCAGACTTTGTGAAATGTAATATTTGTGTCATTCTCAAAACTTTTGGCCACGACTGTATGTTTGTGTGTGTCAGTGGGAATGGGTGGGTGAGGGAAGACACTCACTCTCATCTGACCAAGAGCTAATATTTCTGTTCGTGCTGCATTCTCTCACCCGTGTGTTTATGTCCGCACCCCTTTCCACCAATAAGGTGATGACTTCCGGCTGACCCCCACCTGCTGCTTCTGACACTGCTGTGTTGCCATTGGCATCTGTGATGTTAATCATGAAAAGTTGGTTTAGCAGCCGCTGGCGTTTGCCTGCTTCATCCAACCCAAGGCCACGCTTTGTGTCCCTATCAGACACCTAGACAAGGACCAGTGCATCTATTAATCTTTGTCATGTCTTCATTACTTGTCCACACAGATCTCACAGATATCACATATCAGTCTCACCTCCTTCAAAATCGCTAACACTTCCTCTGCCTCTCCATCGAACGCTGCTTCCAGAAGTCGAGTTCGCAGAAGCTGCTCTTCCTTCTTCCCCTTTCTCTCCTCCTCCTCCTTCTTCCTTTTCCACTCTGCCTCTTCCTGTTCTCTTCGTACTAGTGCCACAAAAGCCTGCAGGCCAATCAAAACACACCTTTCAGGGTACACACACTTCTCATTTTCAGAAACAATGACATTACATTGATTGTAGACTACAACACACTCACGGATGCTATTTGAAAGAAGAACAAACAAAGGAGGAGATCTGAGTCAACGTGTAATGCCAAGAGTTCTATTTCATGATTTCAAATTTCAATATGTTGATGTACTTTATAAATCCAAACCTAACACTGTCATTTTCATATAATGTCATTTTCATACACTGTCATTTTCATATAATTAGCTAACCTCTTTCTCCAAGCGATCCATAAGGTCTTCATAGTCCTGTTTCTCCTTCTGTCTCCGAACCCGCTCTCGCCTGGCCAGCAGGCCTCGAGTGGCCCGCTGGATGGTCACTGCAGCTAGCTCCTCTGGAGTCAGCTCTACATCTACAACAACAATAAACATGCATACAGTGAGTACAAACAAGTCCCCGTTATTTCAGTTTAGTTTCGATTTGCACATTTTTTATTTAGTTTTAGTTGTCTAAAAATATTTCTATTTCCTTTTTATATTATTTAGTTTCAGTTTTAGTGTTAGCTGCAGAAAGCATGCGTGGTAGGCTTGTAACCATTTGTGTCTGTGTTTTTTACTTCACTTATTGCAACTCGGGGGCAGTAATACATAAGATGATGGGTAAGGTTAGGTCAGGTTTCCATTATAAAGTAAAGCTCAATATGACTTGGATTTAAAAGGAATAGCGTTGCGATTGGTGCAAAAAATTATGTTGGAAGGAAACAATCCAATGCTTTTTAACTGTAGTAGTACATGTAAGAAGAACCAAGTTAGATAGCTAGACAATTTTTTCCATATTAGCTAGTGATAGCTAGGCCTATTTGAAACATTGCCTTCTCCTGGCTACATTTACCCGCTAGATACAGTGGCTTATAAACCCAAAAGCTTGAAAACCCAACTCGACCCCATTCGATTTTCCCCCAAAGTTTGGAAAAAATAACTAAAACTGAACATAATTCATGATATTTTTTATTTAATTTAGTTTTGGAATCAGTTAATTGTTTCAGTATAGTTTAGCCTCAGTACAGATTCATTGTAATTGTCTTTGTCCGTCAAGGTTTATTTGTTCATTTCTTTTGTTCAACCAGATAAGTTAGAGAACATTTCTCTTTTACAATAACAACCTGACAAGAGTAACAAAGCAAAGCCACAGACTCACACAACAACACCCATGCAGTATACATAAGATTGTACAGTCGACTTTACCGCCTAATCCTATCTGTACAGCCCAAATATTTGTTTAACCTGGAGGATTCCGTTTCTTTCTGCTGCTCAGTATGTTGAACTTGAGGACAGCTATTTCTAGTTTTTATTATTATAATTTCCCATATAGGCCTATATGTTTAATAAACACAGCGCATTCGGAAAGTATTGAGAGCCTTTCACTTTTTCTACATTTTTCTACAGCTTTGAGTCTTCTTGGCTATGACACTACAAGCTTGGCATAGCTGTATTTGGGGAGTTTCTCTCATTCTTCTCTGCAGATCCTCTCAAGCTCTGGAAGGTTGGATGGTGAGCGTCGCTGCACAGCTATTTTCAGGCCTCTCCAGAGATGTTCGATCGGGTTCAAGTCCAGGCTCTGGCTGGACCACTCAAGGATATTCAGAGACTTGTCTTGGCTTTGTGCTTATGGTCATTGTCCTATTGGAAGGCAAACCTTCATCCCAGTCTGAGGTCCTGAGCACTCTGGAGCAGGTTTTCATCAAGGATTTCTCTGTACTTTGCGCAGTTCATCATTCCCTCAATCCTGACTAGTCTCCCAGTCCCTGTCACTGAAAAACATCCCCACAGCATGAGCATGATGCTGCCACCACCATGCTTCACCGTGGGAATGGTATAGGCCAGGTGACGTGATGCTTGGCACTCAGGCCAAAGAGTTCTATCTTGGTTTCAACAAAAGGGCCGCGGCTTTTGTGGAGGGATGGATAACGATGCTTCGAGGGTGACTGTTGACGTGTGCAGAGCGTCCCTGGTTCGTGCACATGTCGGGGCGAGGGGACGGACGTAAAGTCTATACTGTTACATATAGACAGATGTGTGCCTTTCCAAATCATCTCAAATCAATTGAATTTACCACAAGTGGACTCCAATCAAGTTTTAGAAACATCTCAAGAATGATTAAAAAGGAAACGGCATGCACCTGAGCTCAATTTTGAGTCTCAATAGCAAAGGGTCAGAATACTTATGTAAATAAGTTATTTGTTTCTAAAATCCTGTTTTCGATTTTTCATTATCAGGTATTGTGTGTAGATTGTTGAGGATTTTTTATTTATTTAATCAATTTTAGAATAAGGCTGTAACGTAACAAAATGTTGAAAAAATGAAGGGGTCTGAATATTTTCCAAATGCACTGTATTTGGTTTATAAATGTTTATTTAAGTTGATTTGCTGCATTTATCTAAATAAAAGTTTTGTATTAAATGGAAATAATAATATACTGTACATAAAAGGAATGTAGGCCTAGTATTTCATACCATCTCATGAATACCATCTGAGAGCTACAGCTGAAAAGGCTTTCAACATAATTGCTCATTTGTTAACTAAAGGAGTACGGCAACAGCTGTCAAAGCTATGAATCCCGCTCTATGATATGTAGTGAGGCAATTATCTATGTACTGAAGACAACTTAATTTGACATGCTCTACAGCAGGGTTCCCCAAATGGCGGCCCGCTGTGAATTTGGCATGCCGGTGGTTTTATTTGCCCCCCACAAGTTTTATGAGAAAAAAAATATATAAAATAAAAAATTGGTTATTTTATCATTTTTTTGTGGGGGTGAGAGGGGGGCATATTCATTGTTGGACATAAAATAACGTAAAAACACCAGGAAATCAGCTCCAATGGATTTGAATTTTGAAAATCTGTTCCCAAAATTCCCACGGATAACAGAGAGACGTTTTGGGCTCCCGAGTGGCGCAGTGGTCTAAGACATTGCATCTCAGTGCTAGAGGCGTCACGACAGAAACACTGGTTTGAATCCAGGTTGTATCACAATCGGCCATGATTGGGAGTCCCATACGGCGGTGCACAATTGGCCCAGCGTCGTCCAGGTTTGGCCGGTATAGGCTGTCATTGTAAATAAGAATTTGTTCTTAATTGACTTGCCTAGATAAATAAAGGTTAAAAAAATATATAACAAATAAAAAATGTGATCGAATACAAATCATAAGAATTAATAATAATTGATTTATATAGCACTTTTCTACAAACTGAGGTACTAAAAGCGCTTTACATAGTAGGGGGAAACTCACCTCATCCACCATCAATGTGTAGCACCCAACTCAGTGATGTACGGTGACCATTTTTGTGCCAGAACTCTCACCACACATCAACTATCAGGTGTAGAGGTGAGGAGTGATATACGCCAATTAGGAATGAGGGGGATGATTAGATGGCCATGATGGAATGTGGTCAGGTTGGAAATTTTGCCATGACACCATAGAGTACACCCCTACTCTTACAATAAATCCCATTGGGATTTTGAATGACCACAGAAAGTCAGGACACCGATTTTAACGTCCCATCCGAAAGACGGCACCCTGCACAGGTCAATGTTTCCAAATGTAATCAAGGTTTTTGTCACGTTCACTGATGGAATGAGGAGACCAAGGTGCAGCGTGGTAGGCATACATCTTTCTTTTATTAAATGACACTGAAAAAACAACAAAATACAAAACGAACGTAAAGCTATATGCAGTGCAGAAAGCAACTACACAAAAACAAGATCCCACAAACTAAAGGTGGAAAAAGGCTGCCTAAGTATGATCCCCAATCAGAGACAACGATAGATTGGGAACCATACCCGGCCAACAAAGAAATAGAAAAACTAGAATGCCCACCCAAATCACACCCCGACCTAACCAAATAGAGAAATAAAAGGCTCTCTAAGGTCTTGGCGTGACAGTTTTAGTCAAATATTATATCTGTTTAGGCTTCTTGCGGTAAATTTGCAGTCTAAATGTTTTATTTTTTATTATGTTTCGGCTGAATGTAGTTGATGATCCCTTCTCTATAGTTCCTACTGCTCCCATGTGTGCCTTGGGTGGTGCCTGCAGGAAACAATGAGGGATTGTTTTCAAGCTTGCATAATTTCCTTTGACCACATCAGACTCCCTTGGGTGTAATGAAGAGTAACAGACAGTTGTGTAATGTAAGCAATGTGTTCATTCTTCTGAACTCCAGGGTGGTTAATGAATGTGTGATTGCACACTGTCCCCGGTAAGAAGAACACAGCCAATCCTAGGGAAAAATTATTATTCTCTCCTTTTTTTCAGACCCCTTTTTCATGGTATCCAATTGGTAGTTACAGTCTTGTCTCATCGCTGCAACTCCCGTACGGACTCGGGAGAGGCGTGCGTCCTCCGAAATACAACCAAGCCACACTGCTTCTTGACACCATGCCCACTTAACCCGGAAGCCATCCGCACCGATGTGTCGATGGAAACACCATACACCATGTCAGCGCCCAGTCAGCCACAGGAGTCACTAGTGCGAGATGGGACAAGAACATCCCTGCCGGGCCAAACCCTCCCCTAACTAGGACGACGCTGTGCCAATTGTGCACTGTCCCATGGGTCTCCCAGTCCCGGACGGCTGCAACAGAGTCCGGACTCTAGTGGCACAGCTAGCACTGCAATGCAGTGCCTTAGACCACTGCACCACTCTGGAGGCAATTACTATTCTATTCTGGTCGAGTCCTAACTTGAGATGAGCATGCTTAACTGGCTTTCTCATAAATCAAGCAACACAATATAGTCTATCATGCCCTGAGCGACAGCAGCTTTTTAGATCTCAGGGAAGTATCCTGTCACCAATGTACCTCAGCCAACATACTACGGGCGAGTTTCACTTCTACAACACAAGCATTGGGCACACAGATCTCAACTGATGACTAAGGCCTAGGCTAGGTATATGAGGACAATCAAATCAGCACTTCTTTACATTGTTGCAATGGAAGTAAGCTAAAGGTAAATTGTCTGATTTGGCATGATAAGAATGAGCGATGCAGAGCAGTACTTTTCTTTGGTGGTTGCACTGTCTTGGCAGAGGTGTTACGTCTTGTCTTGGCAGCAGCAGCTTTGCCTTTGGACTGACCACCCTGGGTCACACCATTGCTCTGTCTGCGCTGGGGGGAGGCACCTTCCAGAGCACAAACAAAAAGGGGAAATTAGACTACACATTAAGCGAAAGAGAAACACATCTCTATGTACAGACGGCCGACACATTTAATGTGATGGTAACCAAAACCAATTAACCAAAACATGTACCATCACAAGTTTAGGTACATACTTAAATGTTTGTACAGCAAAGTAAAGTAATGAAACAGGCAGGGAGCAGGTCTCGAAACCTCGACCTTCTAGCCCGAGGTCCGGCGCGCTATCGACTGTGTCGATTTCCATAAACCCAGGGTCGTTACACTAATTTAATGTTACTTTGTGTTTAAAATGGGCTGGAGATATTGGTAACTTGTTAACGTTAATTGATATAAAGCCTATTAAACAGCTTCAACCTCCAATTGTTTTGCATCTTCATTTCAGACAACAACATTTTACTTAGACCTAAATGGCTAACGTGGTTAGACACCTCGACTTGAAGTTGAATTCCAATGCTATTCATGGTTTGCATACCTGCCTCTGATGATTGGACTGCTCCCTTCGACCGTGCCTTGGCTCCAGTTTTTCCTGGGCTTTTAGTACTACGTGAACTCATATTTTGTCCAAATAATAGTTCGACGAACCAGCCTAGAAGCCCATTACTCTAGTACAATTAGCCAAAAAAAGATTATGGTTTCAAACCTACGCAATTTAGCTGTTGGATTCACAATCCCTTACTGAACGCTCACTGGTCACCATGGTAACACTTGCGCAGCTTGGTCTCACGCGAAGGTAAAATAGAAATAGAATGAATAGAATGGCTTTGTCAACGTTCAAGTCAATAGGCGCGTTCCAGCGGATGTCTTTTGTCAACTCCGTAACCATTCTTGGTCAACGCCTTTCAAAGTGTGTTGCATTGTCTGACTTCCTACCAATTACTGTATACACTGAGTGTACAAAACATTAGGAACACCTTCCTAATATTCAGTTGCACCCCCCTTTTGCCCTCAGAACAGCCACAATTCGTCGGGCATGGACTCTACAAGATGTCGAAAGCGTTCCACAGGGATGCTGGCCCATGTTGACCCCAATTCTTCCCACAGTTGTGTCAAGTTTGATGAATGTCCTTTGGGTGGTGGACCATTCAAACACACAGGAAACTGTTTAGCGTGAAAAACCCGGCAGTATTGCAGTTCTTGACACACTCAAACCGTTGCGCCTGGCACCTACTACCACATCCCGTTCAAAGGCACTTAAACCTTATTAACAAATATCAACAAACAAAAGAGGAATAGTCACATGCAAATAATCATACATACAAACTATTTACATTGCCAGGAATCCTAAACAAACAAATCATATTCATTAATAATACAACAAGTTTTAATTGCATTTTTGTTTGAATTAGACCATTTGCATTTGTGAGTATGAAACGTACCTAATATTATTAGCAGTTTAATTAAATATACTACATCTTTATCAATGTCAGAATTTCTGAAATAAATCATTATATCAAAACCATTAAATAGTACAACCGGTCTTATTTTTTTTGTAACAAAATTCTGTATGTCAATCCCAAAAATTATACTATAAATACAGGTAAAAAAAAAACACAGAGGAATTTAAAAGACATACAACCCCCCTTGGAATCGCATCAAAAACAATTGCATATTCTTTCGGGGTTATTGGAATTTTTAATTTATCAAGAAATTACCCATATGAGAGTAGATATCCATCCTCATTCAGTAACTGACCAACCAAAATAATTTTATTCTCAAACCAGTTACGAAAAAAAAGACTTATTTTTAAATCGTATATCTTTGTTGTTCCATCGATAGTATCTGTGAGGCGGGGGGGGGGGTATTTTTATTTGACCTTTATTTAATTAGGCAAGTCAGTTAAGAACAAATTCTTGTTTTCAATGATGGCCCAGGAACAGTGGGTTAACTGCCTTGTTCAGGGGATGTTTATACGCAAACATCCAAGCTAAAATCGCCTGCAAGTGACATCAATAAGGACTTTAACTACTCCAGGGAGTGATGTGCAGCCTCTCGTTGAGTAAGTAAAGTTGAAGGGTGACTGGGGGACTGCAGGCTGTCATATAATTTAACCTTATAACTTCCTCTGTGTGCAAGTTTAAAATAATCGGTTCAATGACATACATATTGGGCACTATAAGCAATTATTGCTATCATGATTGTCCTCAAATATTTTTTTTGTTTTTTACAAAGAGATTTTTCTATTCACTATCATGGGGGGATTCTGTTTTCTGCTAACAATGCCGTAACACGCTCGGCCTTGAACTTCCATGGCTTCATTGAGAGGGGTCAGTCGTTCTCCCCTGGCGCCAACGTGTAGACTGCGTCAACTTTAGAAAAATCATGTGATCAAAGGTCATGAAGTTTTGACTGCAGTCGACTGCAAGTTTCTGCAGTTGCTCTTCAATTCAATTCAAGAGGCTTTATTGGCATGGGAAACATATGTTAACATTGCCAAAGCAAGTGAAGTAGGTCATATATAAAAGTGAAATAAACAATAAAAAATAACAGTAAGCAGTAAACACTCACAGAAGTTCCAAAAGAATAAAGACATTACAAATGTCATATTATGTATATAGTGTTGAACGATTGGCAAAATACAAAAGGGAAATTAAATAAATGTAAATATGGGTTGTATTTACAATGGTGTTGGTTCTTCACTGGTTGCCCTTTTCTTGTGGTAACAGGTCACAAATCGTGTTGATGTGATGGCACACTGGTATTTCACTCAGTAGATATGGGAGTTTGTCAAAATCAGTTTGTTTTTCAAATTCTTTGGGGATCTGTGTAATCTGAGGGAAATATATGTCTCTAATATGGTCATACATTTGGCATGAGGTTAGGAAGTGCTGCTCAGTTTCCACCACATTTTGTGGGCAGTTTCCGAATAGCGTGTCTTCTCTTGAGAGCCAGGTCTGCCTACAGTGGCCTTTCTCAATAGCAAGGCTATGCTCACTGAGTCTGTACATAGTCAAAGCTTTCCTTAAGTTTGAGTCAGTCACAGTGGTCAGGTATTCTGCCACTGTGTACTCTCTGTTTAGGGCCAAATAGCATTCTAGTTTGCTCTGTTTTTTTGTTAAATCTTTCCAATGTGTCAAGTAATTATCTCTTTGTTTTCTCATGATTTGGTTGGGTCTAATTTTGTTGCTGTCCTGGGGCTCTGTGGGGTCTGTTTGTGTTTGTGAACAGAGCCCCAGAACCATCATGCTTAGGGGACTCTTCTCCAGGTTCATATCTCTGTAGGTGATGGCTTTGTTATGGAAGGTTTGGAAATCGCTTCCTTTTAGGTGGTTGTACAATTTAACGTCTCTTTTCTGGATTTTGATCATTAGCGAGTATCAACCTAATTCTGCTCTGCATGCATTATTTGGTGTTTTACATTGTACACAGAGGATATTTTTGCAGAATTCTGCATGCAGTCTCAATTCGGTGTTTGTCCCATTTTGTGAATTCTTGGTTGGTGAGCAGACCCCAGACCTCACAACCATAAAGGGCAAAGGGTTCTATAACTGATGCAAGTATTTTTAGCCAGATCCTATTTGGTATGTCGAATTTGATGTTCCTTTTGATGGCATAGAAAGCCCTTCTTGCCTTGTCTCTCAGAACGTTCACAGCTTTATGGAAGTTACCTGTGGAGCTGATGCTTAGGCCAAGGTATGTATAGTTTTTTGTGTGCTCTAGGGCAACGGTGTCTAGATGGAATTTGTATTGGTGGTCCTGGTGACTGGACCTTTTTTGGAACACCATTATTTTGGTCTTACTGAGAAATACTGTCAGGGCTCTTCACCAACTTCATCCTGCAGCCATCGCCTGCATTGTGGGAGGCTCTATTGTCAACCATTCATTAGCTACCTTGATCCAAACAAACTATATATTTTGCATTTTCATTTACTGTTCCATATTTTATTTAACTAATACCTGTTGTCTTATGTATGCATTTGTTCTGGCATCTTGTATAGAATACTATCCTGGTAGCAGTCAGATATTTACAATTTGCAGTATTCTGTTGTCTTGTATAGAATACTATCCTAGTAGCAGTCAGATATTTACAAACGAGGCTAGTATTTTGCCAAGAATCTACCTAACTTGCTAGCTACTTACCTACCTAGATGATATTAGAAACATACCCTTATTTTACCAAATCCTCTTCTCCGTTCAGCCAGTGGAGGTTTATATTTCATCCCATAGAATGTCTGCCAACTATATGAACAAGGTGAAATCTATTTTAATTCATGGTGTCAGAAGGCACTGCTGTATTAAAGCAATTCAAAACTAACTTGTTGGCATGTTCTGTTGAGGATTCAAATCCCAATTTAACTAATTGCAGAATGTATCCATAATTATGAATGAATAAGCATATTTATTTGACAAGAATGCACCTCGTCACACATCAATCCCGTCAAACACCTGAACTCCAACAATCACATTGTTTTAAATAAATCGAAATATTAAACCATGCAGAAATATGCATTTTATACATAACATATAAACATCTTTCTTGAAGTAAAGATTACATTTACTTAAATTATCAAAAATATCTTCCCAACTATTTTGCAATCTGTATGGCACAGCTGTCAACATCCTGGTTCTTAAATTAAACTGGTATATTTTCCTATTTATACTATTCTTGTTCCTCCCCCAGTTTTGATCATTTGTATTAGGCAGACAGACCAGTTCCCTACCTCCTTCTACTGCCACCTGCCTTCTCCATTTTTGGAGTAGTGCTGTAATCAATTGGTTGTAATCTTGGACTGACCAGACCTTCCTATGTAATTCCAATAGCTCCATGAAATACATAATTCTACCACTCCAATTTACAATATAATTTAAAAACAGAATAGCCTTCTCAAACAAATTTTCCATAAATACAAATATTTTATCAACCAGCACATTTGAGTTCAATCATAATATTTGTTGTAATATTTATTCTATCTTTTCTGGGGGATGAATTTGAAATTGTAACCATCTCTGCATTGCTTGTTTGAAAAGTGAGATACTTTGAACAGGGTTTCATTTTCAATTCATCGAAAATAAGAAATGGCAATCTGCACAAAGCAAAAAGGCCATTTTTAAACAAGGGATGAGCTTTCCTTAGTAATCTACTTGGGAACAATTTTGGATTCAAGTAAAGCTTTTGTATAAAGTGAAGCTTTTAGAGAGAGCTTTAGTGCTTATATATTTAATCATCTCAGCCCACCCAGTTTATATTCACTATATAGATATGCACGCTTCATCTTGTCTGGTTTAGCATCCCAGACGAAGCAACAACAACAAAAAAGTATGAACCATCCGGAGTAGGCAGTGCCATAAATAAGTGAGTAAACTGAGATATGACTAAGGAGTTAATCTGTGTCATTTTTTTCTGATGAAATCAAGGCTGAGGTCTTTGGATTGAATGCCAAGCGTGGAACCTGGCACCATCCCCACAGTGGAGCATGGTGGTGGCAGCATAATGCTGTGGGGATGTTTCTCAGCAGCAGGGATTGGGAGACTATTCAGGACCAAGGGAAAGATGAACGGAGCAAAGTACAGAAAGATTATTGATGAAAACCTGCTCCAGAGCACTCATGACCTCAGACTGGGGTGAAGGTTCACCTTCCAACAAGACAACGACACTAAGCACACAGCCAAGACAATTAGGGGGTGGCTTCAAGACAAGTCTCTGAATGTCCTTGCGTGTCCCAGCCAGAGCCCAGACTTGAACCCGATCTAACATCTCTGGAGAGACCTGAAAATAACTGTGCAGCGACGCTCCTCAGCCAACCTGACAGAGCTTGAGAAGATCTGCAGAGAAGAATGGGAAAACTCCCTAAATACAGGTAGGCCAAGCTGGTAGCATCATTCCCAAGAAGACTCAAGGATGTAATTAGTGCCAAAGGTACTTCAACAAAGAAAGGGTCTGAATACTGAATATTTTGCAAAAATGTCTAAATACCTGTTTTTGCTTTGTCATTTGTGTGTGATGTGGGGGAAAAAATATTTCATCCATTTTAGAATAAGGCTGTAATGTAACGAAATGTGGAAAAAGACAAGGGGTCTGAATACTTTCCGAATGCACTGTATGTCTATTTCAAAGTCAGACCATTTCATAGGTAAACTGCAGGGTAATGTAAAAGTTTTTTTTAAAGATCCAATACGTAATATGGTAATTATATTTTAGTCCAGAGTGGCCAGAAAAGTTATCTAGATCTTCAATGAGACATTGCAGGGATCTAGCTTGCGGACTTAATATAACATTTTAGTCATCAGCATACAAGGACACCTTTGTTTTTAAGCCTTTCATTTAAAATCCTCTAATGTTGTTATTTGATCTGATTTTAATAGCTACAAGTAGCACTTCGATGGCCATAACAAATAAATATACTGACAGCAGACACCCTTGTTTGACTCCTCTTGTAGCAACTCGACCATGAAGGCCTGATTCACGCAGTCTTCTCTGAACAGTTGATGTTGAGATGTGTCTGTTGATTGAAATTTGTGAAGCATTTATTTACGCTGCAATCTGAGGTGCAGTTAACTCTAATGAATTTATCCTCTGCAGGAGAAGTAACTCTGGGTCTTTAATTCCTGTGGCGGTCCTCATGAGAGCCAGTTTCATCATAGCGCTTGCTGGTTTTTGTGACTGCAATTGAAGAAACTTTCAAAGTTCTTGACATTTTCTGGATTGACTGACCTTCATGTCTTAAAGTAATAATATACTGTTGTTTCTCTTTGCTTATTTAAGCTGTTCTTACCATAACATGAACTTGGTCTTTTGCCAAATTGGGCTATCTTCTGTATACCCCCTGCCTTGTTACAACACAACTGATTGGCTCAAACGCATTAAGAAGGAAAGAAATTCCATAAATTAATTTTTAAGATGGCACACCTGTTAATTGAAATGCATTCCAGGTGACTACCTCATGAAGCTGGTTGAGAGAATGTCAACCGTGTGCAAAGGTGTCATCAAGGAAAAGGGTAGCTACTTGAATAATCTGTTTTGTTTAACACTTTCTTGGTTACTACATGATTCCATGTGTTATTTCATAGTTTTGATGTCTTCACTATTATTCTACAATGTAGAAAATATTAAAAATAAAGAAAAACTCTTGAATGAGTAGGTGTTCTAAAACTTTTGGCCGGTAGTGTATATATGGGAGATTCAAAATTATGCAGACATTTACATTGACGAAAGCCACAATCTATCTGCAATATTAAAATGTGTTTGCATGATTAAAGCCTAAGCACATTCATTTCCATGTATCCTATCTGTGCTTGGAGTTCAAAACAGTTACCCTAAGTTAGCTGTGTTAATCGAAGTATTCTTGAAACATGTTCTCAGAATGTTATATATTTACTTTCAAATAACATATAATTTGTTCTCAGAAAGTTAATAAAACCTCACAGGAAAACTTTTTGGGGAACCATTGGGGTGGTAGGTAGTCAAGTGGTTAGAGCATTGGGCCAGCAATGAAGAGGTTGCTAGATCAAATCCCTGAGCTGAGAAGGTAAAAATATGTTATTCTGCTCTTAAACAAGGCAGAACCCCTTACCAGTTGTCATTGTAAATAATAATTTGTTCTTAACCTATTTGTCTAGTTAAATAAATATAGAAACACTTTATCAGAACCTCCCTGCAACCTAAGAATGTAATTTCCCAAAACAGCCAACTTTTTCACTTCCATTCTCAAAAAAACTGTTTTCCAAGAACCAACGGGAAACCAAAAATGTACGTTCTCACAACTTCCAACGAACCAAATATGCTATCTGGGAAGGGTTTGGGAACCTCACCCTCGTAATTTGAGTCGTAAACTCATGGGTATGCTCAAAATGGCTGTTAGTCCTGACTTGAATGGGCACTTTCGTTCTATGGATTCTATTTCTATGGATAATATTTATTTTTGGTTTGTCAGTGAATAGCTAAAGGCCTTTCGCAAATTTCAAAATACAATCGTGGCAAATACGTTTGGAAAGCAAATGCCTACTGCCCGAAAGAGAAGACTAATTTGTCAGTAGAAGCTACCATTGTTTTCCCTCAACAACGAACAGCACTGTTTTTCAAAGTAGTCAGGCGCTATCTTGAGACAATTACCTGTACAGTGAGAACCCGAGGCTACGCATATTCATGCTATCCATCTTCAGCATTGGGTGAGTCAGTGCCACTGGAAAGTTGAATTAGTAGCCTTCTAATATTGTACAATATGTGTCTCCCCTCTTTTTATTAGCCCTAGGCCAGGTCAAGAGCAAGGACGCTTTCCCAAAAGCATATTAATAAGGCTGCGTTTATTTTAAAACCATAGGATCCAATGAACTTAGCCTAAAATGTTTTTGGAAAACTGGCCCAGGTCGTGTTCATTTATCTGTTTGACAGTGTCATAGTCGCCACTAATTTTGGTCATTTTTGTAGTTTAAAGAAATATTCTGATGTCTCCTGTCATGTAGGCCTAAATGATGTAGAATGGCATGAAATACGTTTATACTGCCGCGTTCAAAATAACTGGACACCAGGAACATGGAAATCTCACGACTTCCGACTTCAGTGGGTTCAAGACGACTGGGAAAAATAGTTTTGAACGGTCATCCAACTCGGAATCCCAAGTCGGGAACTCGGGCCTCTTTCTAAAGCTCCCTTTCTAAAGCGACTTTCCGCCTTGAAGATCACTGACATCGTGAACTCCCTCGTTTCTTCCGAGTCCCAGTTGTCTTGAAAGCACCATATAACACCACATTTTCGCGTCCATGTCACGAAACTGGAATTCATTGAACATTTGCAGTTAGGATGGGTTACTTTGAGGCGGGGCATAACTCGTCCGCAATCTGCGAGACGGGCTTCTTCCTCACTTCTGAAACTCTTCCATTCTCCCTAACATGCCTCAAGCAAGCATGAAAATAAACTGGTTCTGTCGGGGTAGGTGATCAAGCCACGCAGAACGCTATTTTTGAGGAGTCCAGCCAGACTAGGAATGCGATACAGTCTCAGTGGGGAAGACCGGTTCAAGAGAAGGACTACATCATAATAGCCTAAACTGAAACCATGGATGATTAAATTCAGGAAGAATCTCAGTTATGCCATAAGGTTAGTTTTTAAAGTTTTTCAGGAAACATATAGGAAGATAGTGTGGAACATTTCTCTCTTAGGGACACAGATCGACATTTACGAGGGGAGCTGGTCCAACTCAAGGTGTACTAAAAAAAAGAAAAGAATGCACCCCCTCCACAACATTACACATATTATCACATGACCCTCCCCTTGTAGGCTACTGTAAAATAAATTGAACACCCTCGCCCCTCATAGAATGAACTCAAAATAATGTTTACTCCCATGAATAACCCTGTTTTATAAACGTGGATATCAACTTTGCCACTTCAGCATGTTTTTGTGGCACAGTATATGCCTTGCGGGGCTATGGCCAGAAGGGTGAGGGTTCGCTGACCACCACAGATGGGCTCTCTATGCGCTCCTGTTTCATTACTTAAACATCAGAGCCGGTTGCAGACAATGATCTTCGAGGGTGAATCAGAATTTCAACATTTTGATGCCATATCTATAATTATATCAAATATATGCAACAAATGTTCCACCTATAGGTTTCTGTAGCAATGCACCACACAACAAATAAACTAAACATACTGACTTTGAGCACTTCAATATCATGGTATTGCACAATGAAGTCGGGGACTTATTTCCATCATGGTCCCTAGATTTGTTGCAGTATATGCTACAGTAATATAAGGGCTAAATGCGTGTCTAATTTACACATCTCCATCTGGCTTTCGGGTGTCACCTTATTATTTAATTGTAAAGATTTATTTTATTTTTCTTCAGCTGTAGAGTTATAAAACGGCATGTCAACTTGAATATTGTTGCTTTAAATCAGTGCTCACTTTTTCATAGGCTTTTTAAAAATCCATCATCTCCATTCAAATTGCATCCAAAACATATAATACTGTTCAACCTAGTGGTAGACATACCAGTGGTAGACATACCAGTGGTAGAAAAAGTAGCCAATGATCATACTCGAGTAAAAGTCAAGATACCTTCATAGAAAATGACTCAAGTTAAAGTGAAAGTCACAGAGTAACATAGTACTTGAGTAAAAGACAAAAGGTATTTGGTTTTAACTATACTTAAGTATCAAAAGTAAATGTACTTTGCTGAAATACACTTAAGTATATAAAGGAAATGTAAAAGTATAAATCATTTCACATTCCTTATATTAAGCAAACCAGACAGCACGGTTTTCTTGTTTAAACATTTACGGATAGCCAACACTCAGACATAATTTACACACTAATTTGTGTTTAATGAGTATGCCAGATCAGAGGCAGTAGAGATGACCAGGGATGTTCTATTGATAAGTGTGTGAATTGGACCCTTTCCCTGTCCTGCTAAGCATTCGAAATGTAACAAGTACTTTTGGGTCTCAAAATGTATGGAGTAAAAAGTACACTATTTCTTTAGGAATGTAGTGGAGTAAAAGTTGTAAAAAATATAAATAGTAAAATAAAGTACAGAAACCCCCAAAAACGACTTTACACCACTGGAGACTACATGACCAAAAGTATGTGGACACCTGCTTGTCAAACATCTCATTCCAAAATCATGGCCATTAAAATGGAGTAGGTCCACCCTGTGCTACTGTAACAGGCTCCACTCTTCTGGGAAGGCTTTCCACTAGAAGTTGGAACATTGCTACGGGGATTTGCATCCATTCAGCCACAAGCGCATTAGTGAGGTCAGGCACTGATTTTGGGTGATTAAGCTTGGCTCGCAGTCGTCGCTCCAATGCATCCCAAAGGTGTTCGATGAGGTTGAGGTCAGGGCTCTGTGCAGGCCAGTCCAGTTCTTCCACACCAATCTCAACAAACCATTTCTGTATGGACCTCGCTTTGTGCACAGGGGCATTGTCATGCTGGATCAGGAAAGGGCCTTCCCCAAGCTGTTGCTACAAAGTTGGAATCACAGAATCGTCTAGAATGTGATTGTACGCTGTAGCGTTAAGATTTCTATTCACTGGAACTAAGGGGTCTAGCACTAACCATGAAAAACAGCCCCAGACCATTATTCCTCCTCCACCAAACTTTACAGTTGGCACTATGCATACGGACAGATAGCGTTCTCCTTTCATCTGCCAAACCCTGATTTGTCCATCAGACTGCCAATTGGTGAAGCGTGATTCATCACTCCAGAAGTCGAACGCGTTTCCACTGCTGCAGAGTCCAATGACGGCGAGCTTTACACCACTCCAGCTGATGTTTGGCATCGCACATGGTGATCTTAGGCTTGTGTGGCAACTCGGCCATGGACACCCATTTCATGAAGCCCAGTTATTGTGCTGACGTTGCTTCCAGAGGCAGTTTGGAACTTGGTAGTGAGTGTTGCAACAGAGGACAGATGATATTTACCCGCTACGCGCTTCAGCACTCAGCGGTCCCGTTCTGTGAGCTTGTATGGCGTACGACTTCACGGGTAAGCCGTTGTTGTTCCTGGACATTTCCACTTCACAATAACAGCACTTACAGTTGACTAGGCAAGCTCTAGCAGGGCAGAAATTCTACAAACTGACTTGTTGGGAAGGTGGCATCCTATGACAGTGCCATGTTGAAAGTCACTGAGCTCTTCAGTAAGGCCATTCTACTGGCAATGTTTGTCTATGGAGATTGCATGACTGTGTGCTCTATTTTATACACCTGTCAGCTACAAGTGTAGCTGAAATAGCCGAATCCACTAATTTGAAGGGGTGTCCACATACTTTTGTATAGATACACTATTCAAAAGTTTGTGGTTACTTAGAAATGTCCTTGTTTTCCATGCAAATATACATGTAATGAGTTGCAAAATGAATAGGAAATATAGTCAAGATGTTGACAAGGTTATAAATAATGATTTTTAATTGAAAAAATGTCCTTCGAACTTTGCTTTCGTCAAAGAATCCTCCATTTTCAGCAATTACAGCCTTGCAGACCTTTGGCATTCTTGTTGTCAATTTGTTGAGTTCATCTGAAGAGATTTCACCCCATGCTTCCTGAAGCACCTCCCACAAGTTGGATTGGCTTGATGGGCATAGGGTAGCCTAGTGGTTAGAGCGTTGGACTACTAACTGGAAGGTTGCAAGTTCAAACCCCTGAGCTGACAATGTACAAATCTGTCCCTGAACAGGCAGTCAACCCACTGTTCCTAGGTCATTATTGAAAATAAGAATTTGTTCTTAACTGACTTTCCTAGTTAAATAAAGGTCTAATATAAAATACAAAAATAAAACATACGGTCAAGCTGCTCCCTCAATAGGGTTGAGATTAGAGGTCGACTAATTTAATCGGAATGGCCGATTTCAAGTTTTCATAACAATCGGTAATCTGCATTTTTGGACACAGATCATGGCCGGTTACATTGCACTCCACGAGGAGAGGTGCTAGCTAGCATTAAATGTATCTTATAAAAAACAATCAATCTTAACATAATCACTAGTTAACTACACATGGTTGATGATATTACTAGTTTATCTAGCTTGTCCTGCGTTGCATATAATCAATGCGGTGCCTGTTCATTTATCATTGAATCACAGCCTACTTTGCCAAACGGATGATTTAAGAAGCACATTCGCGAAAAAAAGCAGTGACGTTGCAATATTAAACTAGGGAAATTATGTCACCTCTCTTGCGTTCATTGCACGCAGAGCCAGGGTATATGCAACAGTTTGGGCCGGCTGGCTTGTTGCAAACTAATTTGCCAGAATTTTACGTAATTATGACATAACATTGAAGGTTGTGCAATGTAACAGCAATATTTAGACTTATGGATGCCACCCATTAGATAAAACACGGAACGGTTCCATATTTCACTGAAAGAATAAACATTTTGTTTTCTAAATGATAGTTTCCAGATTTGAGCATATTAATGACCTAAGGCTCGTAATTCTGTGTGTTATTATATTATAATTAAGTCTATGATTTGATAGAGCAGTCTGACTGAGCGGTGGTAGGTAGCAGCAGGCTCGTAAGCATTCATTCAAACAGCACTTTCCTGCGTCTGCCAGCGGCTCTTCGCAATGCTTCAAGCATTGAGCTGTTTATGACTTCAAGCCTATCAATTCCCGAGATTAGGCTGGCAATACTAAAGTACCTATTAGAACATCAAATAGTCAAAGGTATATGAAATACAAATGGTATAGAGAGAAATAGTCCTATAATAAATACAACCTTAAACTTCTTACCTGGGAATATTGAAGACTCATGTTAAAAGGAACCACCAGCTTTCATATGTTCTCATGTTCTGAGCAAGGAACTTAAACGTTAGCTGTTTTACATGGCACATATTGCACTTTTACTTTCTTCTCCAACATTTTGTTTTTGCATTATTTAAACCAAATTGAACATGTTTTATTATTTATTTGAGACTAAATTGATTTTATTGATGTATTATATTAAGTTAAAATAAAAGTGTTCCTTGTTCATTCAGTATTGTTGTAATTGTCATTATTACAAATATATATATAAAAATTGTCCGATTAATCATTAATGGCTTTTTTGGGTCCTCCAATAATCGGTATCGCCGTTGAAAAATCATAATCGGTCGACCTCTAGTTGAGATCCGGTGACTGTGCTGGCCACTCCATTATAGACAGAATACCAGCTGACTGCTTCTTCCCTAAATAGTTATTGCATAGTTTGGAGCTGTGCTTTTGGTCATTATCCTGGTGTAGGAGGAAATTGGCTCCAATTAAGCACCGTCCGCAGGGTATGGTATTGCGTTGCAAAATAGAGTGATAGCCTTCCTTCTTCAAGATCCCCTTTACCCTGTACAAATCTCCCACTTTACCACCACCAAAGCACCCCCAGACCATCACATTACCTCCACCATGCTTGACAGATGGCGTCAAGCAACCCCCCCAGCATTTTTTCATTTTTTCTGCGTCTCACGAATGTTCTTCTTGTGATCCGAACACCTCAAACTTAGATTTGTCTGTCCATCACACCTTTTTCCAGTGTCCGTGTTTTGCCGAGATATGGCTTTTTCTTTGCAACTCTGTATAGAAGGCCAGCATCCCGGAGTCGCCTCTTCACTATTGACGTTGAGACTGGTGTTTTGTGGGTACTATTTAATGAAGCTGCCAGTTGAGGACTTGTGGTGTCTGTTTCTCAAACTAGGCACTCTAATGTACTTGTCCTCTTGCTAAGTTGTGCACTGGGGCCTCCCACTCCTCTTTCTATTCTGGTTAGAGCCAGTTTGCGCTGTTCTGTGAAGGGAGTAGTACACAGCGCTGTACGAGATCTTCAGTTTCTTGGCAATTTCTCACATGGAATAGCCTTCATTTCTCAGAACAAGAATAGACTGACGCGTTCCGAAGAAAGGTCTTTGTTTCTGGCCATTTTGAGCCTGTAATCGAACCCACATATGCTGATGCTCCAGATACTCAACTAGTCTAAAGAAGGCCAGTTTTATTGCTTCTTTAATCAGAACAACAGTTTTCAGCTGTGCTAACATAATTGCAAAAGGGTTTTCTAATGATCAGTGAAAGGGTTTTCTAATGATCAGTGACAAAAAAAATGTGCTTTTCTTTCAAAAACAAGGACATTTCTAAGTGACCCCAAACTTATTAACGGTAGTGTATACATATGTCCTAGCCTACCTCGTGCAGGTAATAAATTCAATGCAGTTATTAGGACTTAATTTTAGCTAATGAATGATGGGCTATGCATAAACTTCTAACTTATAGCCTCCTTTAAAAAAACGCTCCTTAGTTTTTCTAGTCCCAGGAAAATCTAGACTGGAATAGTTTGCTAGAATAATACGTTTTTAGCATTTCTTATACTAATAGACTATTAAAAGAGGGACACAAGCTCTTGTTTGCTGCATGTGAAATACAGCAGAGAATAGCACTCATGGCCACGGGCCGGGGAGTTTGAAAGAAGAGAGAACACGGGATAGCGATAGGCTATAATAGCAGTTATTTGTTCAGACCCCTAACCGTCAATGTTCGTGACGAGAAAAGAAAGCCATCTGCATCCTATTCTAGTCCTATTTTTATTCAAGCATGTCATTACAATGATGAAGATCAGGACGACTAAACATTTCATTTAGGCAAACTGGAAAAAAGCAACAATGGAGAAAGAGGGAGTAGGCTAATATCCTCAACATTAGAGGAAATATTGTGGAATATTATTGTAACTTTGTAGGCATGCTACAACACTGACATGCATTTCTTTATGTCAGACGGCTACTAGGTCTGCTATACAGATATAGACTTACGGAAAGAGGTGAATTCATTAATTTTTTATCAGAATATTTTTGTATAAAGATAAACATCATAATGTTATATTATAGGAGTAACTCTGGTAGGCCTGAAACATTCTTCCTCATAGGCTTTCAGTAGCTAAAGCTTAATAATAGCCCCTGTTAGTTTTTCCACTCTGTTTGGCAGAACCTAACTGACAACTTGTCAAAGCTCAAACCAAGTTTATTCACCCACTGAGTCAAACAGCTGAAAAGACAAAGACATAGTTTACATAGGCACATATATTTCTACCCTCCTTCTAGGTGGAGTCTACTCCTTGCTCCTCTAGACAGCCAATACATTTCTGTTGCTAGGCAGGAACTTAAATGTTGTCTTTTCCTTCTCACTTCATCTGACCTGACCTCTGCCCAAATTCCTCACTCCTCCCTAATCCACGGCTATCCAACCTTCTCAGTGACTGAAACCAGACTGTTACTATTTGCCTCTCTCCATAGGATACATGAGATTTGACAATAACATGTTCTGGCAGAATGTACACTTTCTACACTCCCCTTTCTCAATCAGTAGATTTCCATATACCCAGTTATAATATGGTAAAATTAATAAGGATATTTGAAGTTGGAATCCAACACCACACCACACCAAACCTTCACAAAATGTTTCTAAACTTTACTAGGGTAATATCAATAGTAAGTCAAAACAGGGCTCCCAAGTGGCACAGCGGTCTAAGGCACTGCATCTCAGTGCTAGAGGCGTCACTACAGACCATTCCAGGCTGTATCACAACCAGCCATGATTGGGAGTCCCATAGGGCGGCGCACAATTGGCCCAGGGTCATCTGGGCCAATTCATTGTTTATAGGGAATATATGAGCAGGCTATTATATTGCGGTAAACACTTGGAACTTAATTTGGCCAAAGAACATTTCTCAACAGAAAGAAATATAACAATTTCGAACTGGTTTAAATGTTCACAAAATTTTTGAACAGTCAATATTGCAGCAATTACTAACAAATGACAGAAATAGACTAATGTTATTTATTTTACAACAGACCTACTTATAACCTATCTTAAACAAAACACAGAGCATACAATTAAACATATCAAATTAAATTTAGCCAATGAACATTTATCAACAGAATAAAAAAAAACAGGTTTTGCATATTAAAAATTCTGGTTTCGATGAGTAAATAGGCGTACAATAATAACAATGATATACAATAATAATAATGATGAAACACATTTTTATAAATACATTTAAGTTCCAAAATTATATTCTACCTAAATAAGGAGTTGCACAGTAGCCTGCATTTAGCCTTGGCAAAACGTTCTCCTCATCTTTCACTACAATATTAAAACTAGTATTAAATTCCCCTTTTAAGCTATTAACTACTCTTTTAATTTTTTTTTTTAGCACACTCTTTTTCTTATTTATTTATTTATTTATTTTTAAACCTTATTTCTCCCCAATTTCGTGGTATCCAATTGTCTTATCGCTATGGACTCGCGAGAGGCGAAGGTTGAGAGCCCTGCGTCCTCCGAAACACAACCCAAACAAGTCACACTGCTTCTTGACACAATGCCCACTTAACCCGCAAGCCAGCCACACCAATGTGTTGGAGGAAATCAATGGAAACCGAATGCGCTTGAGCTCAATTTTGAGTCTCATAACAAAGGGTCTGAATACTTATGTAAATAAAGTATTATTATTTTTTATTTTTATACATTTGCAAATTCACTAAAAACCTGTTTTCTCTTTGTTATTATGGGGTATTGTGTGTAGATTGAGGCAAACATTTATTTATTCTATTTTAGAATAAGGCTGTATCGTAGCAAAATGTGTAAAAGGGGAAGGGGTCTGAATACTTTCCGAATGCACCCATTCCACTTATCCAGTTTATTTTTGTGTTAGGTTACACGGGAACACGCATAATGAAATTTTAATGTGTAAATTGTGATGTTGTATTTTGTATAAATATGCAGAATTGATCATAGCCTACCAATCTGCCACTCTATAACTTTCCTTCCATCTCTCCTCACTACCAAGTTCTCACATTGTGTGCACCTTCTCTTTGGGCTCTCTCAGGAATCAGTATGGCACACCGCTCTCAGTGTTCCTCGGCCGGGGATAACCGCCTGGACCCCAACTATGTGCCTCCCCACTACCGCGAGGAGTACCGTCTGGCCATTGACGCACTTGTGGAGGATGACCTGGAGGGCTATTATAAATTCCTCCAGAGTGCGGATGTGGTGGACTTCCTTTCCAGACAGGAAATTGAGCACATTAAGTGCACAGTGAAAGTTCCGTACCAGAACACTCAGCCTGAGCTCCCATATGTGGAGTCTGGGGGAGACGGCTCTTCAGACACATACTGGCCCGTCCACTCTGACTTGGATGTACCCGGACTTGACCTTGGCTGGCCCGAACAGCATCGCTTCATAGGCCCCACCGATGTCACCACACTGGTTAACCCCTCTGAGCCAGATATGCCAAGTATCAAGGTGCAGGCTCGTCGACTTATCAAGAATGCTCAACAAGTATGTCCGTTTTTCTTTTTTGTCTGGTTATTAGCAGAGTATACATGATCCCAATTTTACATTCTGCTGATTTATTGGCACATTGGACAATCTCGCAGAATTCTGCGATCTTTATGCACGTTCGCCATTGACTGAGAACAACAAACAAATTCACTACATATGTAGGGTCTTAATTTGATCACTCTGCAAACTTGTAGTGTATTCAAAGTTTAAAAAGGCTTCTGAAGTTTGTAATTTCTGGTTTAAAATGTCAGATTTGATTTGTCCTAACGAAGAATGTGTCAACCCCTACAAAAAATATCCATGAATGATAATCCACATAATAATTCACATTCCCTGTTATTTTCTATATTCAATCTAAGTATCTAGTTTTCAAAATGCAATATTCACTTTACTTTTGATATGATTCTCATGTCATTTGCTAACAATACAATGAAATATCACTTAAACTGCTCAAAACAAATAACTACTGAACTAGAATTATGTAGTGCCTATTTAACATATATACTAGTTTGATAACTGCTGAACTGTGCATTTCTATATTTTGACCTCACATGTAGCAATTTGACTTTTTATGTTCGAAGGTAAAATCAAAATCATGTATGGATGTGGCTGTAAATACTGCACAATTCTCTATCAGCCAGTGTGCTTCAATAGGACAAGGTGGAAAGAGTCTACTGTATGTGCTATCCTTTAGAATTATAGTGTAGTATACAATCCACTGCTGAAATACCTGAGGCCTCATTTATCAATATTGCGTAGAAACTATTCTAAAACACTACTTACGAACGGAATTTAAAACGTTCTTACGCATAGAAAAGGTGTGATTTATCAAACAATCCTACAAACGTCATACATACACCGGTAGGAGATAACTGTTAATAAATACCAATTGTTCTCAGCCTCAGTGCTTGTGCATTTCGAAGCGCCCCTAATTAACCATATACAGGTATGGTCAAAATCATCCCTTTAGAGCCTGGAATATAAAAAGCTGTACCATGAAATAGACTACAACTGCGCAACCAAAATAATCTATTTTTTAAAGGTATTGTTTAGACTGAAATAGAGGTGCTAGTTTCAGAGATTGAGCGAGTTTCAGAGATTGAGTACAACCAAAAGGTTAAATTTGGCTCGCTCAGTTGTGGCTTGACCAGTAAAAATAAAAACATAGCCACAAAGAGAGGACCATTAGGACAATTCAAGTTGCTTTAGCAATGGCAAATATACTTCAAATGAGTAGGCAACACTCACCAATAAGCCATCCATCCTCACCAATAAGCCATCCATCCTCACCAATAAGCCATCCATCCTCACCAATAAGCCATCCATCCTCACCAATAAGCCATCCATCCTCACCAATAAGCCATCCATCCTCACCAATAAGCCATCCATCCTCACCAATAAGCCATCCATCCTCACCAATAAGCCATCCATCCTCACCAATAAGCCATCCATCCTCACCAATAAGCCATCCATCCTCACCAATAAGCCATTCATCCTCACCAATAAGCCATCCATCCTCACCAATAAGCCATCCATCCTCACCAATAAGCCATCCATCCTCACCAATAAGCCATCCATCCTCACCAATAAGCCATTCATCCTCACCAATAAGCCATCCATCCTCACCAATAAGCCATCCATCCTCACCAATAAGCCATCCATCCTCACCAATAAGCCATCCATCCTCACCAATAAGCCATTCATCCTCACCAATAAGCCATCCATCCTCACCAATAAGCCATCCATCCTCACCAATAAGCCATCCATCCTCACCAATAAGCCATCCATCCTCACCAATAAGCCATTCATCCTCACCAATAAGCCATCCATCCTCACCAATAAGCCATCCATCCTCACCAATAAGCCATCCATCCTCACCAATAAGCCATCCATCCTCACCAATAAGCCATCCATCCTCACCAATAAGCCATTCATCCTCACCAATAAGCCATCCATCCTCACCAATAAGCCATCCATCCTCACCAATAAGCCATCCATCCTCACCAATAAGCCATCCATCCTCACCAATAAGCCATTCATCCTCACCAATAAGCCATCCATCCTCACCAATAAGCCATCCATCCTCACCAATAAGCCATCCATCCTCACCAATAAGCCATCCATCCTCACCAATAAGCCATCCATCCTCACCAATAAGCCATCCATCCTCACCAATAAGCCATCCATCCTCAACACTTCCCGCCTATAGGCGTATAGGCCAACATTGCTGTTCTGCAGAATGAGATAATTGTGCATTCCACCTAGCCACCACATTCGGCATCATACAACCTATCACCTGCACATTACGAGTGGAAGCCATTTCTGTTCACATATACAGTGCCTTCAGAAAGTATTCACACCCCTTGAATTTTTAAAACATTTTATTATGTTACAGCCTGAATTTAAAAAGGATTACATTGAGATGTTGTGTCACTGGCCTACACACAATACCCCATAATATCAAAGTGGAATTATGTTTTCAGCAATGTTTACAAATGAGTTAAAAATGAAATGCTGAAATATCTTGAGTCAGTAAGTATTCAACCCCTTTGTTAGGGCAAGCCTAAATAAGTTCAGGTGTAAAAATGCGCTTAACAAGTCACGTAATAAGTTGCATGGACTCACTCGGCGTGCCATGATAGTGTTTAACATGACTGTTGAATGGCTAACTCATCTCTGTACCCCTAAAATACAATTATCTGTAACGTCCCTATGTTGAGAAGTGAATTGCAAACACATATTCAACCACAAAGACCAGGGAGGTTTTCCAAAGTCTCGCAAAGAAGGGCATCTATTGGTAAATGGGTAAAAATGAAAAAATAATACGTTGAATATCCATTTTAGCATGGTACAGTTAGTAATTACATGTTGGATGGTGTGTAAATACATCCAGTCACTACAAAGACACATCCTTGCTGGAGAGGAAGGAAGCTACTCAGGGATTTCACCATCGGGCAGTTACAGAGTTTAACGGCTGTGGTACGAGAAAACTGAGGATGGATCAACAACATTGTAGTTACTCCACAATACTAACTTAAATGACAAGAGTGAAAAGAAGGAAGCTTGTACAGAATACAAATATTCCAAAACATGCAGCCTGTTTGCAATAAAGCACTCAAGTGAAACTGCAACAACAACAAAAAATAGCAAAGAAATGAACGATGTCCTGAATACAAAGTGTTATACACTGCTCAAAAAAATAAAGGGAACACTCAAACAACACAATGTAACTCCAAGTCAATCACACTTCTGTGAAATCAAACTGTCCACTTAGGAAGCAACACTGATTGACAATACATTTCACATGCTGTTGTGCAAATGGAATAGTCAACAGGTGGAAATTATAGGCAATTAGCAAGACACCCCCAATAAAGGAGTGGTTCTGCAGCTGGGGACCACAGACCACCTCTCAGTTCCTATGCTTCCTGACTGATGTTTTGGTCACTTTTGAATGCAGGCGGTGCTTTCACTCTAGTGGTAGCATGAGACGGAGTCTATAACCCACACAAGTGGCTCAGGTAGCGCAGCTCATCCAGGATGGCACATCAATGCGAGCTGTGGCAAGAAGGTTTGCTGTGTCTGTCAGCGTAGTGTCCAGAGCATGGAGGCGCTATCAGGAGACAGGCCAGTACATCAGGAGACGTGGAGGAGGCCGAAGGAGGGCAACAACCCAGCAGCAGGACCGCTACCTCCGCCTTTGTGCAAGGAGGAGCACTGCCAGAGCCCTGCAAAATGACCTCCAGCAGGCCACAAATGTGCATGTGTCTGCTCAAACGGTCAGAAACAGACTCCATGAGGGTGGTATGAAGGCCCGACGTCCACAGGTGGGGGTTGTGCTTACAGCCCTGCACCGTGCAGGATGTTTTTAATTTGCCAGAGAACACCAAGATTGGCAAATTCGCCACTGGCGTCCTGTGCTCTTCACAGATGAAAGCAGGTTCACACTGAGCACGTGACAGACATGACAGTCTGGAGATGCCGTGGAGAACGTTCTGCTGCCTGCAACATGCTCCAGCATGACCGGTTTGGTGGTGGGTCAGTCATAGTGTGGGGTGGCATTTATTTGGGGGGCCGTACAGCCCTCCATGTGCTCGCCAGAGGTAGCCTGACTGCCATTAGGTACCGAGATTAGATCCTCAGACCCCTTGTGAGACCATATGCTGGTGCGGTTGTCCCTGGGTTCCTCCTAATGCAAGACAATGCTAGACCTCATGTGGCTGGAGTGTGTCAGCAGTTCCTGCAAGAGGAAGGTGCCACGTTGCACCACAGACCAGGAGTTGGCGGATGCTTTAGTCCAGGTCTGGGAGGAGATCCCTCAGGAGACCATCCGCTACCTCATCAGGAGCATGCCCAGGCGTTGTAGGGAGGTCATACAGGCACGTGGAGGCCATACACACTACTGAGCCTCATTTTGTCTTGTTTTAAGGACATTACATTAAAGTTGGATCAGCCTGTGGTGTGGTTTTCCACTTTAATTGTGAGTGTGACTCCAAATCCAGACCTCCATGGGTTGATACATTTGATTTCCATTGGTAATTTTTGTGTGATTTTGTTGTCAGCACATTCAACTATGTAAAGAAAAATGTATTTAATAAGAATATTTATTTAATTCAAATCTAGGATGTGTTAGTTTAGTGTTCCCTTTATTTTTTTGAGCAGTGTATTTTGGGGAAATCCAACATAACGCATCACTGAGTACCACTCTTTCAGGCATGGTGGTTGCTGCATCATGTTATGGGTATTGTCATGTTCTGACCTTTATTTATTTTGTTTTGTCTTTATTTAGTATGGTCAGGGCGTGAGTTGGGGTGGGCAGTCTATGTGTGTTTTTCTATGTTGGGGTTTTGAGTTGAGCCTAGTATGGTTCTCTATCAGAGGCAGGTATCTTAGTTGTCTCTGATTGAGAATCATACTTAGGTAGACTGGGTTTCACTTTTGAGTTGTGGGTGTTTGTTTCCGTGTCAGTGTGTGTCGCCACAGTACTGTTTCGGTTTTGTTCATGTTCACGTTTATTGTTTTGTTTTTCATAGTGTTCAGTTTATATCTTATAATACATGTTATGGACACTTACCACGCTGCGCATTGGTCCGCCGATCCTTCTCGCTTCTCCTCCTCAGAAGAGGAGGAGGAATGCCATTACAGGTATGCTGTTCATTGGCAAAGACTATCAAGTTTTTGGGGGGGATAAAAAGAAACGGAATAGAGCTAAGCACAGGGAAAATCCTACAGGAAAACCTGGTTCAGTTTGTGGGTGCGAATACTTATGTACAGTAAATGAGATATTTCTGTATTTCATTTTAAATACATTTGCAAACATTTCCTTGTTTGCTTTGTGTTTTTTCTCAATTTAATCAATTTTGAATTCAGGCTGTAACACAACAAAATGTGGAATAAATCAAGGGGTATGAATACTTTCTGAAAGCACTGTAGATTAACTCGTTTTGGGATGGCGATGTGGGTTCCGTCTATTGCGCCATTCATATTTGGGAACCCATTGATGGCATCATGACAAAGAAACCCCTCGTCTTCAATTGTACAGTCGTGACCGAAAGTTGAGAATGACACAAATATTAATTTCCACAAAGGTTGCTGCTTCAGTGTCTTTAAATATTTTTGTCAGATGTTACTATGGAATACTGAAGTATAATTACAAGCATTTCACAAGTGTCAAAGGCTTTTATTGACAATTACATGAAGTTGATGCTTAATATTCAATATTTGCAGTGTTCACCCTTCTTTTTCAAGACCTCTGCAATCCGCCCTGGCATGCTGTCAATTAACTTCTGGGCCACATCCTGACTGATGGCAGCCCATTCTTGCATAATCAATGCTTGGAGTTTGTCATAATTTGTGTGTTTTTGTTTGTCCACCCGCCTCTTGAGGATTGACCAGAAGTTCTCAATGGGATTAAGGTCTGGAGAGTTTCCTGGCCATGGACCCAAAATATCGATGTTTTGTTCACCGAGCTACTTAGTTATCACTTTTGCCTTATGACAAGGTGCTCCATCATGCTGGAAAAGGCATTGTTTGTCACCAAACTGTTCCTGGATGGTTGGGAGAAGTTGCTCTCATAGGATGTGTTGATACCATTCTTTATTCATGTGTTCTTAGGCAAATTTGTGAGTGAGCCCACTCCCTTGGCTGAGAAGTAACCCCACACATGAATGGTCTCAGGATTCTTTACTGTTGCTATGATACAGGACTGATGGTAGCACTCACATTGCCTTCTCCGGACAAGCTTTTTTCCAGATGCCCCAAACAATCGTAATGGGGATTCATCAGAGAAAATGACTATACCCCAGTCCTCAGCAGTCCAATCCCTGTACCTTTTGCAGAATATCAGTCTGTCCCTGATGTTTTTCCTGGAGAGAAGTGGCTTCTTTGCTGCCCTTCTTGACACCAGGCCATCTTCCAAAAGTCTTCGCCTCACTGTGCGTGCAGATGCACTCACACCTGCCTGCTGCCATTCCTGAGCAAGCTCTGTACTGGTGGTGCCCCGATCCCACAGCTGAATCAACTTTAGGAGACGGTCCTGGTGCTTGCTGGACTTTCTTGGGCGCCCTGAACCCTTTTTCACAACAATTGAACCGCTCTCCTTGAAGTTCTTGATGATCCGATAAATGGTTGATTTAGGTGCAATCTTACTGGCAGCAATATCCTTGCCTGTGAAGCCCTTTTTGTGCAAAGCAATAATGACGGCACGTGTTTCCTTGCAGGTAACCATGGTTGACAGAGGAAGAACAATGATTCCAAGCACCACCCTCCTTTTGAAGCTTCCAGTCTGTTATTCGAACTCAATCAGCATGACAGAGTGATCTCCAGCCTTGTCCTCGTCAACACCTGTGTTAACGAGGGAATCACTGACATGATGTCAGCTGGTCCTTTTGTGGCAGGGCTGAAATGTGGAAATGTTTTTGGGGGATTCAGTTCAATTAATTGCAATTCATCTGATCACTCTTCATAACATTCTGGAGTATATGCAAATTGCCATCATACAAACTGAGGCAGCAGACTTTGAAAATTAATATTTGTGTCATTCTCAAAACTTTTGGCCCCGACTGTATATGTTCCTGTTCGTTTTGCTAATGACGTGCCTCTAATTTGTACTTTATATGTATCATGAATTCACAATGTAAATACATGATTTAATTATTACTCTTACAATTTCACACATTTTCAACATGTATTTTCTCCATCCTATGCTTGACAAGCAGTTCCCTTATTCTACCACTTGGCACTGTGTGTACGCATGGTCATGGCTGTGTGCGTAAATTTAGGCACACTCTCAAGCAAACATTCATATTGCTAAATCTCACACTTTGCGTGGACATCATCCCATGCATGGTTTTTACGTACAGATTTGTGCCCACGCATGATTGATAGGTGAGGCCTCTAGATTGTATATAACAATATATTCCACTCATTATCTGAATTTCATTGATACACTAAGCTGATGAATTTCAAGCACAGAGACAGACAATACTATATCAGTTGGTGTGTAACAGAAAGGATATGCAATACTACAATAGAAAATGTAGAATAATTGCACAGCATGTGATGTGTGTATAATGCCTCACTATTGCATGCTTTATTTAACATTTGAAACCAATGCAGGTGTAATGTTAGTATATATGATAGTGTACTCTGTGGTCCTTTCCAGGTGATCGCTGTGGTAATGGACACTTTTACAGATGTGGACATCTTTGCTGATATTCTGGATGCTGCCATGCGAAATGTTGCCGTGTATATCATTCTGGATGAACAGAATGCACACCACTTCACGAGCATGGCTTCCAACTGCCGGGTCAATCTGGAAAACATTCAAGTGAGTCTATGAAGTGATGCACTATCTTGAATGTACTGAATGTGAAGGAGGTTTTCTATTAAGATATATTGATCATTTTAAAAGGGAATTTCACCCTATGGTAACCTGGGCCTGTTTTCATGATGTTCGAGGCTTTTCTATGATAGTGAGATGTGTTTCACACATAGTTTCCCAGGAGGAAGAGTGGGTCTTGGCTTTTAGTCGAGCAGCGTGTATAATGCCTCACTATTGCATGCTTAAGCATTTGCTTTAACATTTGAAGCGAATGTATATATTTGTTCCCACTCTGTGAACTAAACCATTACAGAGGCCTAGACTAAAAGCCTATTTATGCTTGATCCAAAAATGTGGTCAGAGGCTCCATATGGAGGGTGGTGACACTTGCGCAGCCTCCAGAGGAATGCCGAGGTCAAATGGAGCTCTTGTACCACATTGCCATGCGCCTCCCAAATTTTGTAACAGTGTGGAGGGCTCTGAGTTACCTCTTCTGCAGAGAATAAGTTACCAGCCTCCGAAATGGCAGCCCGAATAAATGCTTCACAGAGTTCAGGTAACAGACACATCTCAACATCAACTGTTCAGAGGAGACTGCGTGAATCAGGCCTTCATGGTCGAATTGCTGCAAAGAAACCACTACTAAAGGACACTAATAATAAGAAGAGACTTGCTTGGGCCAAGAAACACAAGCAATGGACATTAGACCAGTGGAAATCTGTCTTTTGGTCTGATGAGTCCAAATTTGAGATTTTTGGTTCCAACCGTCGTGAGACGCAGAGTAGGTGAACAGATGATATCCGCATGTGTGGTTCCCAACGTGATGCATGGAGGAGGAGGTATGATTTTGTGGGGGTGCTTTGCTGGCGACACTGTCTGTGATGTATTTAGAATCCAAGGCACACTTAACAAGCATGGCTACCACAGCATTCTGTAGTGATACACCATCCCATCTGGTTTGCTCTTAGTGGGACTATCATTTGTTTTTCAACAGGACAAAGACCCAACACACCTCCAGGCGGTGCAAGGGCTATTTGTGACCCGATTCAGGAAACGAGGCGTATGTCACAAGTCACGACTTCACAGTAGAGCCATTTGAAATGCCTTCTCGAACATGTGAACATTCATGTGCCTTAATATCAAACTTGTGTGCCATCTGTAAATACGAATACAATTGTTAAATTACGAGCCTAGTTGGTTTAGCCACAGAAAAAAGGAGCAACCTCCCCATTAGCCATGATTGGCTGAGATAATGAGTGGGCTGGACATGCCAAGAAATTAGTTTGGATTGGTCTGCCATATAGCACACGTTTGTCTATTGGAGCTTGTCGTGTCGAACGCGGCTTAAAACTGTAAAACTGCATAAACCTAATGTCAAGTAAATGTGTACTGTTAGCTAGCTAACGTTAGCTGGCTGGGCCGCTAGCTAACGTTATGTGTATGATCTTATTCTTCATATCTCAGATATATATGCTTGACTAGTTATAGCCATATAACCTGGCTGGTTAGCTACCTGCAGATTCATGCAGGGTAGTTATGTCATGTGATTATTGTCCATTGTTTAGCTAGCTAAGCTAGCTAGCTACATGTCTTAACAAAAGACTCCACTAACGTTATGCAAGTGTCCATTTTAATAGAATGTCACTGCAACTGTAGGTAGATGTACTAGCTGTTAAATTCGTTCTGGCTATCTACTCCAATTTCAGACCACGGGTAAGAAAGTCTCGCTAGCTACATTTTCAGATGTTACGCATTTCTAATTTTGACAAAGTATTTTAATTTCAAGTTAAAGTGTACTGTTAGCTAGCTAGCTAACATTAGCTGGCTGGCTCGCTAACTAACGTTAAGTCATGCGTTGGGATTCATTGTTTACCTAGCTAGCTACATTTCTTAACAAAAGACTCATCTTAATGTGCCAGGGCACAGAAAAACAGATTAATTTTTGAACGCTCAACACCCGTTGAATATGTCCGGTATCAGTAAATGCCGGTAACAAAGCGTAATTCAATTGTTGCCAGCAGCACAGTTACCAAAGCTCATTATGTGTCTGGAAGTAGCTAGCAAGTTAGCTTGGGTGCTTGACTGCTGTTGTTTAATACAGCACGCTCAGATCAACCCTTATAGAGATGGGTCGGGCTAAAGCTTAAGAGGGTGTGAATGGGTCTAGACAAATAAGATAAGTTATAAGTTACAAGTTTATCAACTTTCAAAGCAGAATGACTTTCCCATTGTTCTTCAAATGGAATGTATGATGTACCATTTTGTTATTTGGTGTCTCTTGTTGTGCTGTGCTCACTTGAACAGGAAGGTGGCGCGGCGGTCTTTTGTGGGCAAATTTTATCATCAAAGTCTGGCATTCTCAGGATTTATAGTGCTTTGAATACAACTGGGAACTCTGAAAAAAACAAGGTTGAATCATGACATTAGTGATCTTCAGGTCGGAGCTCTAGGAGGCCAGAGTTCCCGAATTGGAATTCCGAGTTGGATGACCGTTCAAAACAAATGTTCTAAATCTGAGCTTTTTTTTTTTTTTTAACTCACTGAAGTCTGAGATTTCCCAGTACTGAGTTGTTTTGGACACGGCAGAAGTCATGCTGGATTGATAGCATGGCCAATGTTGAATGTTTATTCTTTTAAGCTTGGAAAAGAGACCCTTAAACCCAGACTTGGACCACACATCCACTCTACTGAATAGCAGGCTAGTGATTGCTTTGCAATGCTTGCAGTTAGCCACTGATTCCTTCCAAACCACTCATTGTTGAATTTGCGGTTTTGCAACGTGTTGTGTAATGTTTACGTTCAATGGCCGATGAGCACCAGAACGTTATCTATAATTTATCTTCATTATTTCTCTTCATATGACAATAATTGAAAAGGATTTGCCAGGAGATTGTCGACTTGATTCATGATGATGACTGCTAGCTTGCATTTTTTAAACTATGATGTTGACATGATCAGTCCAATCAAAGCTGTAGATATGTCATTTCATCTGTGGTCATTGACCTTGAGCCTTCTTGGATGGGCACTTCTAATGTAACTCTATGGCAGCACCCAAGAGGCTTGAATTTTCGAGCTCTCCCCGTAGATTTTGTGGTGACGTAGTGTCCCCATAAGTGACAGAACACTGAGCCAATCACAGCGCAACTGGTAAACATTAACAACCCCTACGCTCTGTATTTTCCGCTGGCTGCCCCACCACCACCACAGAAAGCACTGTGCTAGGCTGAAACACCTGTATTTCGGAGCTGCCTTACACAAGAAAGCAAAAAAGAGACTATGGTACGTCAGAGCTAACTGGCTACCTACTACTGTTAACTAGCCAGATAGCCACAAAGAATTGTTAGCTAGCTACCCTGTTGCGTCTTTATTGTTGCCATTGTCCTGGATGGAAGAATGTTCAGTGAATGGGGAGATGCAGCGTGAGGTAATACAGTAGGGGGAGTGCGAGTGCTTCTCAGAAGTAATGTTTTATGCGTTCTCCTCACTCTCGTTCTCACAAGAACATACTTAAGAGAAAGTCCTCGGAGAATGCACATAGAGCATGAGAGTGTGGACCACGGTAATACGCAGATTGAGAAACACCTAGTATCTACCTACAGTCATGTCTATCAGGCAGTGGCGACCCATCATTCAGGGCTGGCCTGTTTTGCGTGCTATTTTGGCATTAATGTGTCACATATTCAACTGTACAATATTTTTTATTGTCTTACAGACAATATCGTGTTGTGCCTGGATTTCTTCCTGGAGTGGATTCTAGATACAGAAACATAATTCCTTTGCATGCATGTGTAATTGTAGCAGAACTGTATCCTGTGAACTCTATCCCTTCTAGACTATTCTGAATTTCAAGCAGATGACTCATGAGGGGCTGAATGGAAGTTTTATCATGATAACACTCCCACAGCTTTACAAGCATTCCCTGAACTTTAGTACACTGATCATGCTGTGTTTTCTTCATGATGTTTCTTTGTGAATGGCAATTTCATCATGACCATCAGTTCTCTTAACTACAGATTGTTACACCAGATTATATGATTTAACCAAATATTTTTGGTATCCATCACTGGGAGTTACAGGATAGGTACTGTTTGGTGTAGCACAGAATTTTCTACCAGCCTTAGCGATGCCATTTTTGACCTCGATTTGGGGGAAACAGGAGTCTCATAAAATGTCTGTGTCCAGTTGCAGGGGGTCCGTTTGAATTGAGAAAATTCCCCTTTATTAAAATAAATAATTTTTACTACATGGAGTAATCCAACCATGTGTACGCCACCATCTTGTCTATTTTAAGTCTTCTCTCATTGATCGAAAACAGGGCTCTGTCATCATGAAATGCAGAACTTTGGGGCGGACACCTCATTGGAGACAGCTGGGTGTTCACCCCAAAGTTCTGCATGTCATGATGACAGAGACCTGTCTCGATCAATGAGAGAAGACTTGAAATAGACAAGATATCGGCAAAAATATTTGGGTAAATCAAATTATCTGGTGTAACAATCTGTAGCTACAGTTCTCTGGACTTGTGTCTCTACACCTGAAAAACACTGAACTGTACTACACCTGTTCATACATTTTTGTGGGTATGTTACTGTTACCATATAACATTCTTGTTGAATAACCAGTTTTCTTGAGTTAGTAGTAAATAGTGTACACTTCCCTGTATGAGATTTTTCACAAATAAACATTTAGATTTCTGAATGTCTAGCATATGATTGATGCTACAGGGCCCTGTACAGTTTATATACATTTATTCTTTAAATCCATAAAGGCAGACACATTTCGAAGATTGATAGAAAATATCCATATTTATTTTATGGTGGTTCTATATCAGAGCTCTTCAACCCTGTTTCTGGAGAGATACCGTACTGTAGGTTCACTCCAATCCTAATCTAGCACACCTGACTCTAATAATTAGCTGGTTGATAAGCTGATCCAGGTGCGATACAACTGGGGTTGGAGTGAAAACCTACAGGAGGGTAGCTCTCTAGAAACAGGGTTGGAAACCCCTGTCCTACATGGACTTATTTTGAGACACAGGCAGCCCAATTCTGATATTTTTTCCACTAATTGGTCTTAATCACATCAGATCTTTTTCAGAACCAATCTGATTGGTAGAAATACCAATTAGTTAACAAAAAAATATCAGAATTGTGCTGCATGTGTAAACGTAGACGTAGTCCTATATCCAGCTTTGGTACATTGGCAATGATGTTCAGCATGGTGGGCTGGCGAAGCTGAGACTCTTTGTGCTTATGGCGATTGGTCTTGTCCTGTCTACGGTTCATGCCCAGCTGGATAAGACTTTGCAGAAAGTGGTGTAGAGCTTCTTAACCACCAAATGTTTGGTCCTCTTGCAGAATATTTGCTGGTACTACACGTCTCCTGGAAAGACATGGTTGTGGTGTTAGCATTGTGGAAGGGATGTAGGGCAACACGCCTTTGTTGGTAAAGGTGTCAACCGAATGTGACAGGCTAGAGTATTGTTTATGAACAATAAGGGGACATTGGGAGCTACTTTTGAGAGGATAAGATAAGTAACAAAGTGAATGGGCTGGGGGACTAAAGAAAGGTGTGAAAAGTCTTAGGGGGCTTTTCTTACACAGTATGAATTGTTGTGTATGGGAGATGGAGGAAAAATGACACCATAATCGCTCTCATACACAACAATACATTTACTGTCTATGCACAAATAAAAAAACCTTCCTCATCTCAAAGTACTGTCTGTAAACCTCCCCCAGCACATTGACTTTGACAGATCATTCTTGTTAATTAGTAGCCCTTTGCAGGGGATTTCTGTAGACGTGTCTTTGCATTGTGTTTGGAGAATCTGAAGAGAGAAGAATGAGGTGGTTGTGTCATTACTGTTGTAGTCTGGATTTTATACCTTTCAGTGTCCGTTGCTGGTTTCTGTCCCACAATCTTGTTGTGCTCTATAACCGCAAGGTGTGTCCGGTCCCTCATGCTTGTGTACCCAAAATGCCACCGCTTTGGGGTCTTTTTCAGCAGGGAACTGGAATGACTCCAAATAACCTGAGTTTTTCAAAGAGGCATAATTGATGACATGGTCTGGAAGGGACTATGGTCCTCAGGCTACCTTTAACCACCTGTAACCCTATAACACCAACACTAACCATACAAACTCTACCCAATTCATGTTTATACCACGCTTACTGTAAATTGAGCTATCTTAGCCGTCAGCTTGTAAATATTTTTTGCCAACTTACCTTCAACTTGTGCAGAGCTAAGGGTTGAAAGCGCATGTTGGTGGATTCTGTGGATTCACCTACAACAAAATACACAATTTAACCACCCAACTAATTGTATTGTTCTCTATTAGACTGGCTAGCTTAGCATCGACATTTCAATATTGTCAGCTTGCAATCTAGCATCACAAGATTGCTAGCCAGCTGAGACTGGCTGAGAACCAACCACATTCATCATTGCTACCAACACACAAACAGAGTTAGCTATGGTGACAATTCCATTTTTTGTAACAGAGTGTTTTCCACACAAGTATCGAAAAGATTGCTACCAGATTGAGCTACTCTAATTTGCTAACATTAGCTAGCTTATGTTAACTAACGTCAGTCAAAGATAGAACAAACAAACATTTTTACTCTCCAGCAGTTACTACCATGGTCTTGGCAAAAGTTATTGAGTGTGTGTATACCAAAAAATATACCTACAGTGGGGAGAACAAGTATTTGATTACCTGCAAAAAATTGGCAGTGTTTCCTAATTATAAAGCATGTAGAGGTCTGTCATTTTTTTTAAATTATAGGTACACTTCAACTGTGAGAGCCGGAATCTAAAACAAAAATCCAGAAAATCACATTGTATGATTTTAAAGTAATTAATTAGCATTGTATTGCATGACATAAGTATTTGATACATCAGAAAAGCAGAACTTAATATTTGGTACAGAAACCTTTGTTTGCAATTAGAGAGATCATACCTTTCCTGTAGTTCTTGACCAGGTTTGCACACACTGCAGCAGGAATTTTGGCCCACTCCTCCATACAGACCTTCTCCAGATCCTTCAGGTTTCGGGGCTGTCGCTGGGCAATACGGACTTTCAGCTCCCTCCAAAGATTTTCTATTGGGTTCAGGTCTGGAGACTGGCTAGGCCACTCCAGGACCTTGAGATGCTTCTAGGCCACTCCTTAGTTGCCCTGGCTGTGTGTTTCGGGTCGTTGTTATGCTGGAAGACCCAGCCACGACCCATCTTCAATGCTCTTACTGAGGGATCCTTCCCTTCTTTGTTGGCCAAGATCTCATGATACATGGCCCCATCCATCCTCCCCTCAATACAGTGCAGTCATCCTGTCCCCTTTGCAGAAAAGCATCCCCAAAGAATGATGTTTCCACCTCCATGCTTCACGGTTGGGATGGTGTTCTTGGGGTTGTACTCATCCTTCTTCTTCCAAACACGACGAGTGGAGTTTAGACCAAAAAGCTCTATTTTTGTCTCATCAGACCACATGACCTTCTCCCATTCCTCCTCTGGATCATCCAGATGGTCATTGGCAAACTTCAGACGGGCCTAGACATGCGCTAGCTTGAGCAGGGGGACCTTGCATGCGCTGCAGGATTTTAATCCATGACGGCGTAGTGTGTTACTAATGGTTTCCTTTGAGACTGTGGTCCCAGCTCTCCTCAGGTCATTGACCAGGTCTTGCCGTGTAGTTCTGGGCTGATCCCTCACCTTCCTCATGATCATTGATGCCCCACGAGGTGAGATCTTGCATGGAGCCCCAGACCGAGGGTGATTGACCGTCATCTTCAACTTCTTCCTTTTTCGAATAATTGCGCCAACAGTTGTTGCCTTCTCACCAAGCTGCTTGCCTATTGTCCTGTAGCCCATCCCAGCCTTGTGCAGGTCTACAATTGTATCCCTGATGTCCTTACACAGCTCTCTGGTCTTGGCCATTGTGGAGAGGTTGGAGTCTGTTTGATTGAGTGTGTGGACAGGTGTCTTTTATACAGGTAACGAGTTCAAACAGGTGCAGTTAAGAGGTAATGAGTGAAGAACAGGGGGGTTTCTTAAAGAAAAACTAAAAGGTCTGTGAGAGCCGGAATTCTTACTGGTTGGTAGGTGATTAAATACTTATGTAATGCAATAAAATGCTAATTAATTACTTAAAAATCATACAATGTGATTTTCTGGATTTTTGTTTTAGATTCCGTCTCTCACAGGTGAAGTGTACCTATGATAAAATAATTACAGACCTCTACATGCTTTGTAAGTAGGAAAACCTGCAAAATCGGCAATGTATCAAATACTTGTTTTCCCCACTGTATATGATTTATCAGATGGCTTTCAGAGTTCAATACAGGACTGTAACATTAGCTAGGAGACCTGGAGACCGATGAGTGCACAATTTCCCCAGCGTCGTCCGGATTAGGGGAGGGTTTGGCCGGCTGGAATGTCCTTGTCCCATCGCGCTCTAGAGACTTCAGTGGCTGGCCGGGTGCATGCACGCTGACACGGTCGCCAGGTGTGTCAGTGTTTCCTCCAACACTTTGGTGCGGCTGGCTTCCAGGTTAAGCGAGCATTGTGTCAAGAAGCAGTGAGGCTTGGCATCCCAGCCGGAGGACGCACGACTCTCGACCTTCGCCTCTTCCGAGTCTGTACGGGAGTTGCAGCGATGGGACAAGACTGTAACCACCAATTGGATATCACGAAATTGGGGAGAAAAAGGTGTTAAACATTTTTTACTTTCAAACTTGATTATTATTTTATTTTTCATAACCTTTTATTGCAGAGGGCTAAATCAAGGACACAGAGTGATTCTTGGTAGTATTAAACAAATCTATTTTGTAACACAAGTATACACCTCAGACACATGGTTATGGGTTTAAAGAAATAAGACACCTGTACCATGTCAGATATTGTAACGGTTTTCGTTAGTGGAAGGAGAAGAGGACCAAAGCACAGCGTGGTAAGTGTCCATGTTAAATGTATTCAATAACTGAACATTGAACCACACCATGAACAAAAGCACAACAGTCCTGTCTGGTAGAGAGACAGAAAACAACTACCCACAACTCAAGTGGGAAAAACAGGCTGCCTATGTATGGTTCTCAATCAGAGACAACGATTGCCAGCTGCCTCTGATTGGGAACCATACCAGGCCAAACACATAGAAATAGAAAACATAGAACACAAAACATAGAATGCCCACCCCAACTCACGCCCTAAAATAGAGACATAAAAAATGAACTAAGGTCAGGACGTGACAGATGTAGACTTTAAATGTATACTATATTGAGTTTGCATCCCAATACTACACTTTATATACATCACAGAAGACTTAAATACAACAAAACTGTTTGACATGGAAACACCAGATTTTCGTTGTTAAAAAAAAAAACGTTATTAATGATGAAAAAGATTAATATCATTCCACCCATAAGGCCAAAGAGGGTGCTTTTAGTCATTGACTGAAGTAAAGGACTACGGCTTTCCTCATATTCAGTACGTAATTTACAGTTCAGAAAAGAAACACCACATATAAATATGTTTAACCATGTATTAAAGAATGAATAATGCAAATCTTGGCAACATAGGCTCTGCTCCTTCAGGGTAACTCCTTGCCCAAGCAAAGCATCCATATATAAACAAGCAGTGAGTGTGGTAAGCTATTCCAATCCCCCAGCAGGAAAACAGAACCTAATAGGTGGAGGTTAGGGTGGTAGTGGGAGCAAAATAAGTGAACATACTAGCAGTAGCAGTAAGTGGCAGCAGGAAGTGAGTTAGGAGTAAGTAAGTTAGGAGTGATTGCTGCTAGCATCTAATTGGTGCAATCGTGGGCACTTGGGTTCCGCTTCATTTCAGAAAGGAGGAAACACCACGTAGAAATATGTTTAACCATTTATTAAAGAATGAATAATGCAAGTCGAGGCGATATAGGCTCTGCTCCTTCAGGGTAGCTCACTGCCCAAGCAAAGAGTCAATATATAAAACTACCTACAAGCAGTGAGCACAGTAAGCGATACCAATACCCAAAATAGCACAACGATATGCCATACGACTATGTGTAGCTATGGCAGAAAGCACCCTTTAGATATCAAATAGACCAGTTAAAGTCACCCTACCATTACAAGACTGTATACTATGTGTGAATATTAACCATGTGTAGCTTGAGCTGTGCAACGTATCTCTTATATTTCTCATACGACGCATGGCCGGTTACCCTCGCTTGTGGTCTTTCACACCGATCTCAACCAATCATTTCTGGATGGACCTCGCTTTGTGCACGGGAGCATTGTGATGGTGAAACAGGAAATGGCCTCCCCTAAACTGTTGCCACAGTTTGAAGCACAGAATCGTCTAGAATGCCATTCTACGTTGTAGCGTTAAGATTTCCTTCACTGGATCACTGGAATTAAATGGCCTAGCCCGAACCATGAAAAACAGCCCAAGACCCTTTTCCGCTTCCACAGTTGGGACTATGCATTCTGTCATGTAGCGTTCTACATATATAACCGTCGGATATAACCGTCGGACTGCCAGATGGTGAAGAATGATTCATCACTCCACAGAACACATTTCCACTGCTCCAGAGTCCAAGGCTGCAAGCTTTACACCACTCCAGCTGACGCTTGGCATTGCACATGGTGATCTTAGGCTTGTGAGCTTCATGAAATAGGTTTTGGCCATGGAAACCCATTTCATGAAGCTCCCGACAAACAGCACTTGAGCTGATGTTTCTTCCAGAGGCAGTTTTGAACTCGGTAGTGAGTGCTGAGCTGTTGTTTCACCTAGACGTTTCCACTTCACAATAACATCACTTACAGTTGACCGGGGCAGCTCTAGCATGGCAGAAATTTGACAAACTAACTGGTTGGAAAGGTTACAGTCACAGTATGGGCCATTCTACTGTTTAAGTTTGTCTATGGAGCATCTAGCTGTGTGCTTGATTTTATACACCTGTCAACAATGGGTGTGGCTGAAATTGCCGAATCCACTAATTTGAAGGGATGTCCACATACTTTTGTATATATAGTGTTTCTTGTCATTGGTTGCCAACATCAATGTTGAACAGAGGTTTGCCAGGTACCACCCTTGCTCAACATGCAAGTAGCATAACATTAAAGAGAAGACAAAGCAGTGTTAGTTTTGATGAATAATGTTCCATGCTAATTCTTTCATCTAGGGGTGTATGAGAGTATGGTTAACATGTGAGTGTCCATAATGCAGACAGAATTTAAGAGATCAGGCAATATTAAGGGAAGGAACATTTAGTGTCTTTCAGACTGAAGAATCCATTAAAGCCATCGTACCTCTGGAAAAGCGTAATGTAAACCCAACAACATTGACCTAACATGAACTCAAACTTTAGCTACTGAGTGAAGAGGGATACTCTTTGATATGCATGCTCGTTGCTTCTCCATACGCAATGAAGAGTAGGCGGACAGATGGATTCCTGTGCAGACTGCACGCCGAAGGGTCATGACGCCCAATATGAACTGAATCTCTGCTATCGGACCATGATAAGAAGGGCCTCATTTGCTTGTCTGAATTTTGTAATAGAAAAGGCATCCCTGAAGACTATGAGAACCATTTAACAGAGATGCAAAAATCATCCTGTGAGGGTTTGATCGCTGATGATGAACTACTAATGGCAATTAACTCTTCCAAACTGGTAAATCTCCTGGCTTCAATGGTATACCAATTGAGGGGTGCATGATCTTTTTACAGAAATCAAATAATATTTGCTCACCTACAGTTGAAGTCGGAAGTTTTACATACACTTAGGTTGGAATCATTAAAACTTGTTTTTTAACCACTACACACATTTCTTGTTAACAAACTATAGTTTTGGCAAGTTGGTTAGGACATCTACTTTGTTCATGACACAGGTAATTGTTTACAGACAAAATTATTTCACTTATAATTCACTAAATCACAATTCCAGTAGGTCAGAAGTTTACATACACTAAATTGATTGTGCCTTTAAACAGCTTGGAAATTTCCAGAAAATTATGTCATGGCTTTAGATGCTTCTGATAGGATAATTTACATAATTTGAGTCAATTGGAGGTGTACATGTGGAGATTTCAAGGCCTACCTTCAAACCCAGTGCCTCTTTGCTTGACATCATGGGAAAATCAAAATACCTCAGAAAATAAATGGTAGACCTCCACAAGTCTAGTTCATCCTTGGGAGCAATTTCCAAATGCCTGAAGGTACCACGTTCATCTGAACAAACAATAATAAATACCATGGGACCACGCAGCCGTCATACCGCTCAGGAAGGAGACGCAGTCTGTCTCCTAGAGATGAACGCACTTTGCTGCGAAAAGTGCAACTCAATCCCAGAACAACAGCAAAGGACCTTGTGAAGATGCTGGAGGAAACATGTACAAATGTATCTATATCCACAGTAAAACGAGTCCTATATCGACATAACCTGAAAGGCCGCTCAGCAAGGAAGAAGCCCCTGCTCCAAAACTGCCAGGAAAAAGCCAGACGACAGGTTTGCAACTGCACATGGTGACAAAGATCGTACTTTTTGGAGAAATGTCCTCTGGTCTGATGAAACAAAAATAGAACTGTTTGGCCATAATAACCATCGTTACATTTGGAGGGAAAAGTGGGAGGCTTGCAAGCCAAGGAACACCATCCCAACCGTGAAGCACTGGGGTGGCAGCATCATGTTGTGGGCCTGTTTTGCTGCAGGAGGGACTGGTGCACTTCACAAAATAGATGGCATCATGAGGTAGGAACATTTTGTGGATATATTGAAGCAACTTAAAGTCTAACTTAAACTGTACTTACATTTTTCATTTGAACAGGGGGAACTATCAACAACCCAAAGAGAGGGACTGATTACATTACTATTGAAGCAGGAGCAAATGTCAAGATAAAAGCCCTGTACACCTCAAAAACTGGAGACCCGTCACTTTGTGATGTGCCACCCGTATTCTGTCAAAATGTTTAACATTTAGAATGAAGAAAGTAATAAGCAAAATTACTCAAAGTGAACAGTCTGGCTTAACTGAAGTTCGCTACATTGGTGACAATATTTGTTGTTTTATGGAAATGTTTAGGGTCCAACAAGGGGATCCAGTTTCACCTTTTTATTTTAAAACTTTTTTTACCCCCTTTTTCTCCCCAATTTTAATCTTATCTCATGGCTGCAACTCCCCAACGGGCTCGGGTCAAATCATGCGTACTCCAAAACATAGTCATCAAACCGCGCTTCTTAACACTCGCCCGCTTAACCCAGTTCACAGTTCACCTGACAACCGCCCAGCCCACCACAAGGAGTCCCTAGAGCACGATGAGCCAAGTAAGCCCCCCAGCCAAACCCTCCCCTAACCCGGACAACACTGGGCCAATTCTTCCCTATTGGACACCCAATCACGGCCGGTTGTGATACAGCCCGGGATCGGACCAGGGTGTGTAGTGACTGGGAGGGGTAGTAGGTCTGAGTATCAAGGGTGATATAGTGACGCCCCTAGCACTGCGATGCAGTGCCTTAGACCGCTGCACCACTCGGGAGCCCCCGCCTTATTAATTCTTATTGGCTATCGAGGAGATGGCCGTCAGAATCAGGAACAATTCTAATGTAGTAGGTCTAAGCATCAAGGGTCTCATAACCAAAATGTCAATATATGCAGATGATACAACAATCATCAATAGATGCTCTTATTGGAGATTTGAATTACTTTCATAAACCAAATTATGACAAATGCATTTTGAGAGTGGGTTCCTTAAGAAAGTCCAACTATATTTGTCCCTGTTGTGTACCAATTAAGTGGAGCAACGGCCCAGTGGACATGCTTGGCATCCACATTCCAAAGAGAATGAAGTATCTTGTAAAGGAGAACTTTGATTTGAAACTAGCCAAGATTGACAAAATACTTTTGCTGTGGAAAGGTAAAGCTTTATATTTATATGGCAGAGTGACATTGATAAACACCTCAATTTTCTCTCAGTTCAGCTATCTCTTCCTGTCACTTCCATCGCCAGATAAGGTTTTCTTTAAGCAGTTTGAAGCCATGATCTTTCATGTTATAGGGAATGGTAAACCAGAAAAGGTCCAACGTAAATATATCTAATCAATGGAAGGCTGAATTTGAGGAATATTGAATATTTAATCAATCTCTGAAAGCCTGAATGCCAAAAACAATATGTAAATACGAGTAAAATCTTAGAAAAGACAAACCCACTTCTCTTTGCACTCTATTTGGTTCTTGCATGGTATCTTAATAGACATATCCATATTCTTCAAAGAATCAATTAAAGCTTGGTTGCATTTTCAATATTGTCCCCCAGAAGATCCCCCTTTTCCGACCCAAATCATATGATTCATTTCAAATATACTGATGAATAAATACAAATGAAACATAGAATGTGTTTCTGGAAAAGGGGTTCTTATTTTGAAATGATATCATTGATAGTAATGGGTATTGTATTTTATCTGAAACACTGTGCATGATGTATGGGAACATACTCTATGTGCAAATCATAATTACAATCAGTTACTGGTAGCAATTCCAACAGAATGGAAGAAAAAATGAAGGGGAAGAGAAGATAAACTGTTTGTTGACCTCAAATTAAATCTCACAGATGGTTAACTATAGATAATATTTATAAAGACCTGTACCATTTACTTTTGGAAAACAACAAATTGTTTGCCATCCCACTTAAATTCCACTCTTACTGGGATTTTTTATGTTATTTTACCTTTATTTAACAAGGCAACCAGTTAAGAACAAATTCTTATTTACAATGATGGCCTAGGAACAGTGGGTTAACTGCCTTGTTCAGGGGCAGAACGACAGATTTTTACCTTGTCAGCTCGGGGATTCGATCTAGCAACCTTTCAGCTGCCGCCCCAAAAGAAGAGCAGTTTAATACTCCCATCCCGTGGAAAAAAGGTTTTTGGTTTTTATTTACAAAACAACCTTAGACTCCACAATCTGAATGTTTCAGTTGAAGATATTTTATAATGTTCTGGCAACTAACAACATGTTACAAATATGGGGCATCAAAGAGGATTTGTTACATATTTGCTGGTATTGCCCCATAGTTGCAAACACTTGGGCAAAAGTACAAGAGTGGTTACTCCCTGTTTTACACAATTTTGGTTTCTCTCCACAAACAGTTATATAGGGACAGATGCAACCCAATATATGATCCCTTGATTCTGCTGGGGAAGGTTTTAATTTAAGAAAACTCTGAAAACAAATATGTTAGTATTTGATTCTTTCAAAAATAACTGTCAAACACCATTATACACTAGAATGATTGATTGCAAAAGAAAGTGGGAGGTCTCAAGATTTGACTGATAATTGGGGCCAAATAACACGCCGAGAGGGATGGTGCTGATTTCATATATACAGAACAAAAATATAAATGTAAAGTGTTGGTTCCATGTTTCATGAGCTGAAATAAAAGATCCCAGAAATGTTGTATACAAACAAACATCTTATTTCACTCAAATTTTGTGCACATATTTGTTTACATACCTGTTAGTGAGCATTTCTCCTTTGACAAGATAATACCTGACACGTGTGGCATATCAAGAAGCTGATTAAAGAACACGATCATTATATACAGGTGCATTTTGTGCACTCTAAAATGTGCAGTTTTGTCACACAACACAATGCCACAGATGTCTCAAGTTTTGATGAAGTGTGCAATTTGCATGCTGACTGCAGGAATATCCACCAGACCTGTTGCCAGATAATTTTATGTTAATTTCACTACCATAAGCCGCCTCCAACATTGTTTTGGAGAATTTGGCAGTACGTCCAACCTGCCTCACAACCGCAGACCACGTGTAGCCATGCCAGCCCAGGACCTCCACATCTGGCATCTTCATACTCTGGGACTAGCCACTCATACAGCTGATAAAGCCCTTTTGTGGGAAGAAACTCATTGCTCCCAAGTGGGTAGCCCCATGACATACACTATATACTGTATACAAAAGTATCTGTGACCAACATATGCATATCTGTATTCCCAGTCCAGTGAAATCCATAGATTAGGGTATAATGAATTTATTTCAACTGACTGATTTCCCTGATCTGTAACTCCAGTAAAATCATTGAAATTGTTGCCTGTTGCGTTTATATTTTTGTTCAGTATACAAAGGGAAGGGGCTCCTGATCGCCAGTCATATGACAATGCTAGTTGGTTTTTGTTTGTTGTTGTATTTATAGTTTATAGTAATTCCTGTTTATGTCCTTTTGTAGTTAGTTAGTGTAGTTGTTTGTACCATCTATGGGAGGAAGGATGTCACCGTTGCGCAGCATCCGAAACCTGGTCCCAACTGAGTCCGAATACTCATTGGCGACAACAAGACCAGGCTCAAGAGCATCGAAGCTGTAAAACAGGAAGTAAGAAAACATATTTAGAAGAAATTACAACCTTGCATAACATCAATTCACCTCCCAAGTTTAGATGAGAAGAATAACCTCATACAATGCAATGAATATGATATTCACCTGAAGTGCTGGTACTTATCTGTGGCAGCGGAATGAAGTACGGAGTCAGGTGTTGTTGCCAGCCATAGCTTTCCACCAGCACCGTACCACCCTCCAGTCCAACCAGTGGTGGGATGCTGTCCTTCGCAACACCAGCAATCTCGGAAAAAGTGTTCATTCTGGTCTTTCTGACGTGCTGCTTGATGAGGCCGAAGAACCAGCTGGGAGCAAACTTTGTGTGGCCTGTGATCAGGAAGTCAAGGTCCCGACTGTGGTGGAGCTTGTGAATGATCGCCCAGGCACAATACCAGAGCACTAACTTGTTCCTCCACCGGTCTAATGTCCATTGCTCGTGTTTCTTGGCCCAAGCAAGTCTCTTCTTCTTATTGGTGTCCTTTAGTAGTGGTTTCTTTGCAGCAATTCGACCATGAAGGCCTGATTCACGCAGTCTCCTCTGAACAGTTGATGTTGAGATGTGTGTGTTACTTGAACTCTGTGAATAATTTATTTGGGATGCTATTTCTGAGGCTGGTAACTCTAATGAACGTATCCTCTGCAGCAGAGGCAGTCCTCATGGAGCCAGTTACATCATAGCGCCTTATGGTTTTAGCAACTGCACTTTCAAAGTTCTTGACATTTTCTGGATTGACCCCCTTCATGTGTTAAGGTAATGATCGACTGTCGTTTCTCTTTGCTTATTTGAGCTGTTCTTGACATAATAGGGCTATCCTCTGTAAACCACCCCTACCCTGTCACAACACAACTGATTGGCTCAAATGCATTAACTTCTTAGTGATCCCTTCCCGCGCCAATTCTGTTAACAACACCCAGTGAAATAGCAGTGCGCCAAATTCAAAAAAAGAAATACTCATAATAATAATTCATAAATCATACAAGTGTTACACATGGGTTTAAAGATGAACTTCTTGTTAATCCAGCCAGTGTCAGATTTCAAAAAAGGCTTTACGGCGAAAGCAAACCATGCTATTATCTGAGGATAGCACCCCATCAAACATACACATGAAAATCATAATTGAACCCGCCAGGCACAACACAAAAGTCAGAAATAACATATACTGCATGCCTTACCTTTGAAAATCTTCTTCTGTTTGGCTCACCAATATGTCCATTAAACATCATAAATGGTCCTGTTGTTCGATATATTCTGTCGTTATATATCCAAAATATCAACTTATTTGGCACGTATGATTCAGAAAATATACCGGTTCCAAATCCCGCAACATGACTTTACATTATCTAATTAGTTACCTGTAAACTTGATCCAAACATTTCAAACAACTTTCATAATCCAACTTTAGGTATTTTTAAATGTAAATAATTTATCAAATTTAAGCCGGAATAAACTGTGTTCAATAACGGAGGAAAACAAAGTGTAGCGTGCTTTCAGGTCGCGCGCCTCAACCACAACAGTACACTTCACTCGACCCTTGTTCTGGACAGCCCTACTTCTCCATTTCTCAAAGGAAAAACATCAACAAATTTTTAAAGACTGTTGACATCTAGTGGAAGCGATAGGAACTGCAAGCAACTACCTTAGAATTCTAGATTTCCATTGAAAACCCATTGAAAAGAGTGACCTCAAAAATGTTTTTTTCCTGGATTGTTTGTACTCTGGGTTTCGCCTGCCAAATAAGTTTTATTATACTCACAGACATCCTTCAAACAGTTTTAGAAACTTCCGAGTGTTTTCTATCTACTAATAATATGTATATCCTAGCCTCTGGGCCTGAGTAGCAGGCAGTTTACTTTGGGCACACTTTTCATCTGGATGTGAAAATAGTGCCCCCTAGCCTTAAATCAAATCAAATCAAATTGATTTATATAGCCCTTCGTATATCAGCTGATATCTCAAAGTGCTGTACAGAAACCCAGCCTAAAACCCCAAACAGCAAGCAATGCAGATGTAGAAGCACGGTGGCTAGGAAAAACTCCCTAGAAAGGCCAAAACCTAGGAAGAAACCTAGAGAGGAACCAGGCTATGTGGGGTGGCCAGTCCTCTTCTGGCTGTGCCGGGTGGAGATTATAACAGAACATGGCCAAGATGTTCAAATGTTCATAAATGACCAGCATGGTCGAATAATAATAAGGCAGAACAGTTGAAAATAAGTTTTAAGAAGGAAAGAAATTCCACAAATTAACTTTTAAGAAGGCACACCTGATAATTGAAATGCATTACAGGTGACTTCCTCATGAAACTGGTTGAGGGAATGCCAAGTGTGCAAAGCAAAGGTTGGCTACTTTGAAGAATCTAAAATCTAAAATATATTTTGATTTGTTTAACACTTTCTTGGTTACTACATGATTCCATATGTGTTATTTCATAGTTTTGATGTCTTTGCTATTATTCTACAATGTAGAAAATAGTCAAAATAAAGAAAAACCCTTGAATGAGTACTGTAGTTGTGTCCAAACATTTGACTGGTACTCTATCTATACTATCTATCTATCTATCTATCTATCTATCTATCTATCTATCTATCTATCTATCTATCTATCTATGTCCTTAATCAGTATAAAGGAGGAAATATTGCTTACTTGTTGAGCAAAATCAAAGCAGTAATGCAACATGATGTCTTTACTTGCTGGTTCAGTAGGGGCCCCCAGATACAACTGCAGGTCTTGACAGGTGGTCTTGCAGTCAGCAACCATCTTCTGGTAGACAGAATGCTCACTCTGAACAAGCAGGAGATGCTGCTCTTGCTTCTTCAGCTTGGCTGACTTACAGTTTTTCTCAGTCGCTTTGGTGCATTTTTCACATCATCCCTAACATGTGCAAAATAATAAGTGCATTTCTCAGAA